>NC_057798.1:409449602-409594820 GCF_018294505.1 Triticum aestivum
CGGGGCGGCGACGTCGACGGGGACGGCGACGAGGGGCGGGGGCGGCGACATCGACGGGGACGACGTTGATCGGGGAAGGGTGGCGCGACGGAGGGAAGAAACAGAGAGGGAAGTGAATTTTTTTCAACTGTTGTATATATAGGAAGGACCTTTAGTACCGGTTGGAGCCACCAACCGGTACTAAAGGTCTGTTTTTGGCCAGGCCAAGCGGCGGGAAGCGCCCCCCTTTAGTACCGAGTCGTGGCACCAACCGGTACTAAAGACCCCCTCTTTTGTACCGGTTGCGGCCACTACCCGGTACTAAAGGGGGTGCGCTGGTGCAGTGCGGTGCGGCAAGTTTAGTCCCACCTCGCTAGTCGAGGGGCTACCACACTGGTTTATAAGCCCCAGTGCGGTAGCTCTCTCGAGCTCCTCTCCTAAGCAGGCCTACTGGGCCTACCTGTTCAGTGCTGCCCTGTGGGCCTACTAGGCCTTTGCGGGCCTGCATCCTGGCCCAACAAAAGGTTGTGTTTCTAGTCGTATGCAGGCCGCTTTGGCCCAGTAGGCGGGCTTTTTTATTTTCTTAATTTTTTTTTGCTTTATTTATTTTTGAGTTGTTTTTTGCTGTATTTAGAGTTTCTCTCTGAATATTTTTGCTTTAGGTACAAGAAATTACAAACTTTCTATTAGTGCCGGTAGTTTTCAAATTTGAATAGTTTAAATTTTGAATTATTTGGAATTTGTGTGAATCACTAGTTTGTGAATAACTTAACTTTGAAAAAAGATTTTTTAGTGATTCTTTTTTCTTATGTTTAATATTATTGTGTTTTATCATTATATTCAATTTGGTAATGCTTAGGTTATTTAAAAAATGAAATGCCTTTGTAACAGATGAGTTTTCGTCCGAAACTCTGATACTTCGAAAGAGATTGTCCATTTTGTACACGAAGTGCATCCAGTTTTTGCCGTAACCCTCTCTACTTTTTTGCACATGCTATGTGGGTGAAATTATGATACCATGCCAACTTTCAACCTTTTCTGAGTTCATTTGAAATGCTTTTCAATTTCAGGGTCATTTAGCTGGAAAAAAATCAGTAAATGCATGAAAGAATTTGTTTGCACATAAAATTTCTTCGCGTTTCAAATGCCAAAACACATAACTACCCTAACTATTACAGAGATCCCCTCCTGGGTGTGAAACATAGAAGAAAGTGATGATAGTGAAGCCGATCACATCCCGGCTCTTTGGGCATGAAACATTTTCTTCGCGTGTGTCCCTTTGCGCCGTAGCCATGGAAAATCTTCATCATTTAACTGGATGCTCGGGTCAATATTCACTGTGAATGGAGCAATTTCATCAAACTTTTCATAATCTTCTGACATGTCTGTCTTGTTATCCACTCCCATGATGTTTCTTTTCCCTGAAAGAACTATGTGGCGCTTTGGCTCGTCGTATGATCCATTTGCTTCCTTATCTTTTCTTTTTCTCGGCCTGGTAGACATGTCTTTCACATAAAAAACATGCGCCACATCATTGGCTAGGACGAATGGTTCTTCTGCATATGCAAGATTGTTGAGATCCACTGTTGTCATTCTGTACTGCGGGTCTTCCGTTACCCCGGCTCGTGTCATATTGACCCATTTGCACCGAAACAAAGGGACCTTCAAACCACCTGCATAGTTAAGTTCCCATATGTCTTCTATGTAACTATAATATGTTTCCTTTCCCGTGTTGGTTGTTGCATCAAAGTGGACACTACTGTTTTGGTTGGTGCTCTTCTTATCTCGGGTGATCGTGTAAAATGTATTCCCATTTATTTGGTACCCTTTGAAAGTCATTATATTCGAAGATGGTAACTGGGACAACGAGTATAGGTCATCTTCAATATCGCCATCATGCATGGCACGTTTCTGCAACCAACCGGCGAAAGTCCTCGTTTGTTCACGTGTAATCCAGTTGTCAGACTTCTCCGGGTGTTTGGAGTGTAGAAAATTCTTGTGTTCCTCCATATACGGAGCCACCAAGGCGGAATTCTGTAGAACTGTGTAGTGTGCTTAAGTGAGAGAATGCCCGTCCATACATATTATTTGATCCCCTCCTAGCGTGCCTTTTCCATCCAGTGTGCCCTTATGCCGCAATTCAGGAACACTAATCGACTTAAGGTCAGGAATAAAGTCAATACAAAACTCAATGACCTCCTCATTTTCATGGCCCTTCGCGATGCTTCCTTCTGGCCTAGCACGGTTATGAACATATTTCTTCAAGACTCCCATGAACCTCTCAAAGGGGAACATATTGTGTAGAAATACAGGACCCAAAACGTTAATCTCTTCGCAAAGGTGAACTAGGACGTGCGTCATGATGTTGAAGAAGGATGGTGGGAACACCAACTCAAAACTGACAAGACATTGCACCAAATCATTCTGTAACCCTGGTATGATTTCTGGATCGATTACCTTCTGAGAGATGGCATTGAGGAATGCACATAGCTTCACAATGGCTAATTGAACGTTTTCTGGTAGAAGCCCCCTCAATGCAACCGGAAGCAGTTGCGTCATAATCACGTGGCAGTCATGAGGCTTTAGGTTCTGGAACTTTTTCTCTGCCATATTTATTATTCCCTTTATATTCAACGAGAAGCCAGATGGTACCTTCATGCTGAGCAGGCATTCAAAGAAGATTTCATTCTCTTCTTTGGTAAGAGCATAGCTGGCCTGACCCTGATGTATGTCGTCTTTTCCGTGCATATGTTGTTGGTCCTCCCGTGCCTCTGGTGTATCTTTTGTCTTCCCATACACGCCCAAGAAGCCAAGAAGGGTCACGCAAAGATTCTTCGTCACGTGCATCACGTCGATTGCGGAGCGGACCTCTAGATCTTTCCAATAGGGCAGGTCCCAAAATATAGATTTCTTCTTCCACATGGGCGCGCGTCCGTCAGCGTCCTTTGGAACATGTTGTCCGCCAGGACCCTTTCCAAAGATTACCTTCAAATCCTTGACCATATCATGTACATCAGCACCAGTACGGTGGCGAGGCTTCGTCCGGTGATCCGCCTCATCTTTGAAATGCTTGCCTTTCTTTCTTACGGGATGCCTGCTCGAAAGAAATCGACGATGTCCCAGGTACACATTCTTCCTACAACTCTCCAAAAATATATTGTCGGTATCATCCAAACAGTGCGTGCATCCGCGGTATCCCTTGTTTGTCTGTCCTGAAAGGTTACTGAGAGCAAGCCAATCATTGATGGTCACGAACAGCAACGCCTTTAGGTCAAATTCTTCCTGTCCGTGCTCATCCCACGCACGTACACCTGTTCCATTCCACAATTGTAATAGTTCTTCAACTAATGGCCTTAGGTACACATCAATGTCGTTGCCGGGTTGCTTAGGGCCTTGGATGAGCACTGGCATCATAATGAACTTCCGCTTCATGCACAACCAAGGAGGAAGGTTATACAAACATAGAGTCACAGGCCACGTGCTATGGTTGCTGCTCTGCTCCCCAAAAGGATTAATGCTATCTGCGCTTAGACCAAACCATACATTCCTTGGGTCACTTGTAAACTCCTCCATGTACTTTCTCTCGATTTTTCTCCACTACGAACCATCAGCGGGTACTCTCAACTTTCCGTCTTTCTTACGGTCTTCTTTGTGCCACCGCATCGCCTTCACATGCTCTTTGTTTTGGAACAAACGTTTCAACTGTGGTATTATAGGAGCATACCACATCACCTTGGCAGGAATCTTCTTCCTGGGGCGCTCGCCCTCGACATCACCAGGGTCATCGCGACTGATCTTATAACGCAATGCACCACATACCGGGCAAGCGTTCAAATCCTCGTACGCACCGCGGTAGAGGATGCAGTCATTAGGGCATGCATGTATCTTCTGCACCTCTAACCCTAGAGGGCAGACAACCTTCTTTGCTTCATACGTACTCTCAGGCAATTCGTTGTCCTTTGGAAGCATATTCTTTATCATTACCAGCAACTTTCCAAATCCCTTGTCAGATACACCATTCTCTGCCTTCCATTGCAGCAATTCCAGTGTGTTGCCCAACTTTTTTTTGTCAGCTTTGCAATTCGGGTACAACAATTTCTTGTGATCCTTTAACATGCGCTGCAACTTCTTCCTCTCCAAATCACTTGTGCAGTTTCTCTTTGCATCGCCAATGGCCCGACCTAGATCATCAGCGGGCTCATCTGATGCCTCTTCTTCAGCTTATTCCCGCATTGCCGGCTCAGCTTCTTCCTCCATTGTTGTATCATCGTATTCAGGGAACCCATGGCCAGGATAGATGTCGTCGTCCTCTTCTTCTTCATTGTCTTTGATCATAACCCCTCTTTCTCCGTGCTTGGTCCAAACATTATAGTGGGGCATGAAACCGGACTCAAATAGGTGGACGTGAATGGTTCTTGACATAGAGTAATTGTGACCATTCTTACAACCAGCACATGGACAAGGCATAAAACCATCCGCCCGCTTGTTTGCCTCAGCGGCAAGCAGAAAAGTATGCACACCATTAATGAACCCGGGAGAGCATCGGTCATCATACATCCATTGTCGGCTCATATCTTCATTATACACAACACCGAATAGAACAAATTAATACAAGTTCATACATAAAGTTCATATACAACACTTAATTAAATGCAACATACAAATAACTCTCTAGCTAAAGAATTTAAATGCAACAACAAATGCGATCAAGATCGCAACTAAGGTAACAATTGATCCAACATCATAATGATACCAAGCCACACTATCAATGGCATATTTTCTAATCTTTCTAATCTTCAACCTCATTTTCTCCATCTTGATCTTGTGATCATCGACGGCATCGGCAACATGCAACTCCAATTCCATCTTCTCCCCCTCAATTCTTTTCAATTTTTCTTTCAAATACTCGTTTTCTCTTTCAACTAAATTTAACCTCTTGACAATACGGTCGGTTGGAATTTCCGGTTCACATACCTCCTAGATAAAAATATCTATGTCAACTTGATGGGCATAATTTGTCATAAACACGAAATGCAACAACTAGTTTTAAAAGAGAATATACCACATCCGAATCATAACAAGGACGAGGGCTGACGGGGACGGATATCAAAACCATGGCACTATGTATAACAAACAACGTACGGGTAAGACAATTATACGAGTAACTATATATCCAATTCACACAAACATCAATTTGGTAATGTAAAACATTCATGAACAAGAGCCTCACCACATGGTGGTGCCGGCGACGGGACGGTGCGGGCGATCAACGGTAGTTACGACGGAGATTTAGAAGGCACTAAGTAAACCATACCTACATATGCAAACTAAGTGTTATTTTTGACCTCAAATTGCATATAAATCAAATACTAGCAAATATAATTCCTCCCAAATTAATCACTATACAAAGCATTGCAAGAGCTAATCTAGCAATGAGAGTTGAAAGGACAAAGTTGCTAACCTTTGTGATCATTTGAATGGATGGGGGCCTTCAAATCTTGACAAATTTTGGGCAAATTTGGTGAGGAGCTCAAGGAAGAGAGAGGAAGAATAGAGGAAGTGAGGGGAAAGGGGAAGAACAAAGTGGCTCAGGTCGACGAAGGGTTTATGTACGTCGACCTTTAGTACCGGTTCGTGCCACGAACCGGTACTAAAGGTGTTGGACGGGCCCCAGACTGACAACATCCTGCCACCGCTCTCATTAGCACCGGTTCGTGGCACGAACCGGTGCTAAAGGTTCGCCATGAACCGGTACTAATGGGAGCGGCCGGCTAGCCGTTGGAACCGGCACTAATGGGCACATTAGTGCCGGCTCAAAATCGAACCGGCACTAATGTGTCTCATATTAGGTCCTTTTTCTACTAGTGAACTTAGTTTTCAGTGAGAGAACTCGTGATATTATTCCTCTGCCTGCACCTGTTTGTTTGATCATATTGCCAGGCACAGATACAGGATTATGCCTGAGGACATTGTTGCTTATCGGAACAACCAGGCTGCGACACAAGAGGAGCCTCAGCAGTGGGACCCTCAGGTGCCCGCTCCTCAGCACTTCAACATAGGACCCCATGGCTTCTATGAATGGTGATTACCAAGTTAGGCCAAAAGCCTAACCTTGGGGGAGTACCTATTTCCACCAACATCACATTCATGATCACACATTTCATTCCAATTGTCGGTGTTCACACTTTTTCATTGTACTATCCATGTTAAATTTATTTTTCTCGCTTTCTTATTTTGTGTTTGAAAAACTTTGAGAAAATCAAAAAATATTTCTTGCTTCTTTTTGATTTTTCTTCCTAGTTTAAATTGTTGTAGCACTAAAAAGAAAACCCAAAAAGATTTCTTTGTTCTTCTTTTACTTATTGGGATCTTTCCCGCGTAAATAGTTTTTCTCGTTTTTTATTTTCCCTTTTTATTTGCTTGTTTACAAAAAATCAAAAACTCCAAAAATATTTCAGTGTGTTTCTCTGAATGTCTTTTCTTTTTATTTGAGTCATACCGAGAAGACCACGATGAAAATGTTGAGTGACTCTCATATGCAATATTGTTGATCTGACAAAGAGTCCATATTACCTTGTCTTCTCCTTTTGAATAAAATGTTTGCAGATTCCAGCTTAGTTCATGACAGTCTTGCACTATTATTATTTTCAAATCATTCAGCCGTGCAAGTGAAAGGCAATAATGACGATATTCGATGAACTGGCTATGGCAGAGAGAAACGATATGAACTCGACTTGTTCTATTTTTGTAAATATGTTTAGCCTAGTATCCATGATTCAGCCTATTATGATCAAACATGTTTGCAATGACAATTAGAAACTATAGTTTCTCATTCCATGCATAAGTAGTTAGGAGTGGATAATGATTTATTTTGGATGTTAACATTGCGTTAAAATGATTGTGATGTAGTATGATGATATGGTATCCTCCTCTGAATGTTCGAGTGGCTTGACTTGGCACATGTTCATGCATGTAGTTGAATCAAACCAACATAGTCTCTATGATATTTATGTTCATGGTGTTCATATCCTACTCATGCTAGTATCCAATGTTACTTATGCATAATGCATGTTCATGACCGTTGTTGCTCTCTAGCTGGCCGCTTCTCAACCTATTTGCTAGCCTTCGCCTACACTAAGTGGGAATTCTGCTTGTGCATCAAAAACCTGAAACCCAAGTTATTCCAGATGAGTCCACCATGCCTACCTATATGCAGTATTACCCTGCCGTCCTAAGTAAATTTGCATGTGCCACCTCTAAAAACTTCAAATAAATATCCTTTTTGTGTGCCTGGATTGTTCATAGAGCGACATGAGGTAGTTGGTATCTTCCATGCTAAGTGGGTTATTCTCAGGATGAGTATTTATTCACTCACCATTTCACGAGAAAGGGGCGGCAAGAGGGATTCCCAGTCCCAATTGCAAAAAGAACTTATAAATAATCAAACAAAAACTCCTATGGAGCAATAACCTTTACTTTGCTGCTTGGGAACAACTACTAATGTGTTTAGCATGGGAGATATTGATAACTGATGGTCGCGAAGTAAAAAAGAAGGGTGCATGTCTCAAACTTTTATTTACCTCTGTTTTAAAAACTCGATCTTTGGCACCTCTGCAAATCACTGCTTCCCTCTACAAAGGGACTATCTATTTACTTTTATGTTGTGTCATCACCTTCTCAAATAAGAGCCAGAACCTGAGAGCACTGCTGTCATACTGATGCATTGTGTGTAACTAATGTTGGGTGCATCATGACTGGATCTTTTCTACCATGAATTACAATGTTTAGTCGCTGCTTGAACTTTGGAGGTGCTCTGCATTTATGTTTGCGGTCTCAGAAAGGGCTAGCGAGATACCACTATTGTCATATTGTATCATGGTTGTTTTAACAACATGTTGCTGTTTGAGATGTCTTATTATTGCTCGCTAGTTGATTATGTCATTGATATGAGTTAATAAAAATTTTAGGAGTTATTGTTGACATGGTTAGTTATAATCTTTGGTGAAAACTTGGGTGCTGTTTAAGCTTATTTATGAAAACAAGAGCAAAAGAGTTTGTAAAAGTTTTTCTTTTTCACTTTCAGTTTATCAACTGAATTGCTTGAGGACAAGAAAATGTTTAAGCTTGTGGAGTTGATACGTCTCCGTCGTATCTACTTTTTCGAACGGTTTTCCTCTTGTTTTGGACTCTAATTTGCATGATTTCAATGAAACTAACCCGGACTGACGTTGTTTTCAGCAGAACTACCATGATGTTGTTTTTGTGCAAAAATAAAAGTTCTCGGAATGGAACGAAACTTTGCGAGGATTTTTTATACAATAAAAGAGAATTTCTGGAGCCAAGAACCACCGGACGCGGAGCACCTAGGCGGGCACAACGCACCATGGAGCGCCACCCCCTCCAGGCGTGCCCAGGTGGGTTGTCCCCACCTGGTGGCCCCACAGACCCTGAAAATGACGCTATAAAATCCTATTTTTCAGAAAAAATCAGGGAGAAAGAATTATCGCATTTCACAAGACGGAGCCACCGTCGTCTGCTCTTCTTCATCAGGAGGCCAGATATGGAGTCCATTTGGGGCTCCGGAGAGGGGGGTCTTCAATCTTCGTCATCGCAAACCCTTCTCCATCGCCAATTCCATGATGCTCCCCACCGGGAGTGAGTAATTCCTTCGTATGCTCACTGGTCGGTGAGGAGTTGGATGAGATTCATTATGTAATCGAGTTAGTTTTGTTAGGGCTTGATCCCTAGTATCCATTATGTTCTGAGATTGATGTTGCTATGACTTTTCCATGCTTAATGCTTGTCACTTTGGGGCCGAGTGCCATGATTTCAGATTTGAACCGTTTATGTAATCACCATTCACCATTATATCCATGTTCTACATCCGATCTTGCAAGTTATAGTCACCTACTACGTGTTATGATCCGGCAACCCTGGAGTGACAATAGTTGGGACCACTCCCGGTGATGAACGTAGTTTGAGGAGTTCATGTCTTCACCATGTGCTAATGCTTTGTTCCGGTACTCTATTAAAAGGAGGCCTTAATATCCCTTAGTTTCCAATAGGACCCCGCTGCCATGGGAGGGTAGGACAAAAGATGTCATGCAAGTTCTTTCCATAAGCACGTATGACTATTAACGACATACATGCCTACATTATGTTTATGAACTGGAGCTAGTGCCGTATCGCCCTAGGTTATGACTGTCTCATGATGAATATCATCCAACGAATCACCGATCCAACGCCTATGATTTTTCTACATATTGTTTATGCTAAGTTACTACCGCTGTTACTATCGTTACTGCTACAAATCTATTGCTATCACTATTACCATTACTGTTGCTGCTATCACTATTATCAAAACTATCATATCACTATGCTACTGATCACTTTGCTACAGATAATTAATCTCCAGGTTTGGTTGAATTCACAACTCAGTTGCTAATACTTGCAAATATTCTTTGGGTTCCCTTGTGTCGAATCTATAAATTTGGGTTGAATACTTTACCCTCGAAAATTGTTGTGATCCCCTATACTTGTGGGTTATCAAGGTGCCGCCGTCTTCTCCATCTATCGAGCAGCTAATGCTCAGAGAAGGAGACTAAGGGAGTCCCAGATTAGGGGGTGTCCGGATAGCCGGACTACCAGCATCGGCCGAACTATCATCGGCCGGACTATCATCATCGACCGAACTCCAAGACCATGAAGATACAAGATTGAAGACTTCGTCCCGTGTCCGGATGGGACTTTCCTTGGCGTGGAAGGCAAGCTTGGCGATACGGATATGTAGATCTCCTACCATTGTAACCGACTCTATGTAACCCTAGCCCTCTCCGGTGTCTATATAAACCGGATGGCTCTAGTCCGTAGGACACAACAACAACCATTACAATCATACCATAGGCTAGCTTCTAGGGTTTAGCGTCCTTGATCTCGTGGTAGATCCACTCTTGTAAACATCCACAATATCAATATCAATCGAGCAGGATGTAGGGTTTTACCTCCATCAAGAGGGCCCGAACCTGGGTAAAACATCGTGTCCCTTGTCTCCTGTTACCATCCGCCTAGATGCACAGTTCGGGACCCCCTACCCGAGATCCGCCGGTTTTGACACCGACATTGGTGCTTTCATTGAGAGTTCCTCTGTGCCATCACCAATAGGAAGGATGCCTCCTCCCGTCTTCAAGGACGGTATTTTTGCCAAAGGAGCCTTGGCCGCCGGCCAAACTATCCGGCTAGGTGGTTTTCTTATGACCGCCTGTTCGGCTACCGCTTCGACAATGACCTCTCAAGTCGTCAAAAGCAATCTTCACGTCAGCTCGGAATTCGCCGAGCGGCTGGATCCAATAGAGCTCTCGTCCGTAAACGAGCTCTTGGATCGCATCGCCGCCCTGGGAGTCGCTACAGACTACAATCAGATTGGGCTTAAAACCGATCTGAGAGAGATTAACTCCCCCCAGGTCACCCACCATGTTGCAGTGGTAGAGGAACAATGCGGCGACTCTTCTCCTGTATTGAAAACTAGTCATGTCAGGGCTCTCGAACCCCCCATGCCGGATTCCCGCGGAGGGACGGACTTCGATCAAGCACTGAACTTAAAGTCAGGCACCGGACCAGACTCGTTGGACAACGTCCAGCAATCCAAGCTTCCAAATTTGGAAACTTCTCGGCCCTCGAGCCTTGAGATGGGTAGGGTTCCGGACTTAATTCCACCCACCCGCCCAGACATATGCGATCTATCTCTAATCCGGCAAGAGCCCGCTGAGACAGTACATCACTACTGGGCCAGATTCCTCCTGGTTATGGACAGGATAAAGGACTGCCGAGAGGAAAACGCAATCTCAATTTTTTGCAATAATTGCACGGACGAGGGAATCTTGAACGCCGTCAGCCGTCGTGAAATTACACGCTTCGCCGACCTGGCGTCCATAGTACGAAAGTACTGTGCGATGGAGAGTTTCCGGACAACCGAAAATAAGTTTTGGGACAATCCGGCTCCAAATACAACCCTAGTCCGCAACAAAAGGGTGCATTACACTTAGGCACCAGATACAAAAATCAAAAAGCAAATACCCCATAGAGGGCACGGAACCGTACTGGAGGGATGGCTTAGCGGACCCTGTAAAATTCACAGTACAGAAGGCACCGTCCCAACACATAGCCTTCGAGTATGTTGGATATTACGGCAGGTGGCCAAAAGTGGAGAGGAGCTTCTAGCCCCGGAAAACCACTCCAACAATACCGGTACGGTATCAATAGTCTTCGAGACTTTCGCATCAAACAATATGCGGAAACGAACAATCCGCAGCCTTGCCGAAGTCTACCAAGTAGCAACAACCAATCCATGGAGCAGCACAGCCATCACCTTCAACGCCAGCGACGAACCTAAATTCCGAACAGCCCGAGCTCCAGCCGCACTGGTACTTAGTCCAATAGTGGACGGCTCTCGACTTACAAAAGTCCTCATGGATGGCAGCAGCGGATTAAACCTCATCTACGAGGAAACCCTTCAAAAAATGGAAATAGACTGGAGCCGCATTGAGTGAAGCAGCACAACCTTTAGAAGAATAATCCCTAGCTGGGAGGCGCGCTGCACAGGAAAAATCACACTCGATGTGGTATTCGGCTCGCCGGATAATTACAGATCCGAAGAAGTCACGTTCCAAGTGGCCCCGTTCAACAGCGGATATCACGCTATATTAGGACGAGATGCATTCACAATTTTTCAAGCCGTACCCCATTACGGGTACATGAAGCTCAAAATGCCTGGGCCCGGCGGAATAATCACTCTCGTTAGTGATCCAGACATAGCACTCCGCGCCGAAAACAAGACAGCCGCATTAGCCTTAGAGGCACTATCCGAAGCCCTAGCGGCAGAGGAACTCACCGCGCTGCGCTCTACGGTGAATAGGGACAATGTGATACTCGATAAGAGATCCAAATCCACCTCCTTTAAACCAGCAGATGAAATAGTAAAATTCCAGGTCCACCCAACGGACCCGACAAAGACGGCCTCCATTGGGGCACAATTGAACCCTGATGTAGACGCCGCACTGCGAGAATTCCTTCGGGAAAATTGGGACATTTTTGCCTGGCACCCCTCGGATATGCCCGGAATCCCACGCAGATTGGCAGAACACAGCCTAAACATCCTAAAAGGATTCAAGCCAGTCAAACAGGCTCTTCGACGATTTTCCGAACCCAAAAGACAGGCAATGGGAGAAGAGCTAGCCAAACTATTGGAAGCCGGATTCATCAGAGACATCAAGCATCCGGATTGGCTAGCAAACCTGGTAATGGTACCAAAGAAGGACAAATCCTGGCGCCTATGTGTCGATTTCAAAGACCTAAATAAAGCCTGCCCAAAGGATCCCTTCCCCCTCCCCCGCATCAACCAAATCATCGATGCCACTGCAGGGCACGATTCATTGTGCTTCCTGGACGCATACTCCGGCTATCATCAAATCAAGATGGCAGAAGCGGATCAAGCCACAATGGCATTCATTACTCCATATGGACCATTCTGCTTCAACACGATGCCCTTCGGACTTAACAACGCCGGCGCAACATATCAGCGCATGATTCAGACATGTCTGGCTACCCAGATCGGCAAAACAGTAGAGGCATACATTGACGACGTAGTTGTCAAAACTAAACATGTCGAAACTCTAGTAGACGACTTGAGGCTCACATTCGACAATCTCAGAGCATATGACATCAAGCTAGAAAGCTGCTGGGCTTCATCGTATCCGGTAGAGGAATTGAAGCAAACCCAGCCAAGATCCGAGCTCTGTCACAGCTAGATATCCCAAAAGACCTCAAGCAAATACAAAAATTGACTGGATGCGTGGCGGCTCTAAGCTGCTTTATCTCCCGTCTAGGAGAAAAGGCATTGCCCCTCTATCGCCTCCTTAGGCGCACCGAACACTTCGAGTGGACGGATGCTGCCACCGCCGGATTCGAAGAAATAAAGGCCATATTGGCAACAAATCCGGTCCTGGCTGCGCCCAACCTGGGCGAACCAATGTTGTTATACATCGCAGCAACGCATCAAGTTGTAAGCGCGGTACTCGTCGTTGAACGAGAGACAGAAGGACATAAATTCCCTCTTCAAAAACCAGTATACTACGTATCCACTGTGTTAACCCCCTGCAAGTCCCGCTACCCGCACTATCAAAAGATAGCATACGCGGTGTTCATGGCATCCCGGAAGCTCCGACACTACTTTCAAGAGTGTTCGATAACAGTGCCTCTGAAGTACCACTTAATGACATTATAAACAACCGCGACGCGATGGGCAGGATTGCAAAATGGGCCATTGAGCTCTTACCATTTGATATAACTTACAAACCTCGGAGAGCTATAAAGTCACAAGTTTTGGCTGACTTTGTCGCTGAATGGACCGAAGCCGAACTCCCTAAAGAGTACGGCGCATACTCCAATTGGATTATGCACTTTGACGGCTCTAAAATGTTAGCCAGATTGGGGGCTGGCGTCGTATTGACGTCCCCGATCGGGGACACAGTCCAATACGTACTTCAGATAATGTACACGGACTCCAACAACGCAGCTGAATACGAGGCCCTTTTACATGGTCTCCGGATGGCAATCTCCATGGGCATTCAACTCCTAGAGGTGCGCGGGGATTCAAACCTTGCAATATCCCAAATAAACGGAGACTTTGACGCCAAAGATCCGAAAATGGCAGCATATCGCAACGCTATCCTAAAAATGTCAGCCCGGTTTGAAGGACTTGAATTCCATCACGTAGCCCGGGATAATAACCAAGCAGCCAACGTACTGGCACGCATCGGCGCAAAACGCGACGCTGTCCCTCCTAACATCTTCCTGGAACGGCTCTTCAAGCCATCCGTACTATGGGAAGAGGAGTCCGGAAATAACAAACCGGAACAAGCCGCACCAACCGGTGATTCAGCCGATGACATAACACCTTCCGCCCATGACATAATGGCAGTAATTGCCCCGTGGACAGAACCATTCCTCGCCTACTTGTTTAGGCAGGAGTTTCCCGAAGACCAAAATGAGGCCCGCTGCATTGTCCGGCGATCTAAAGACTACAAGGTCTATGAGGGAGAACTTTATAAGAAAAGCACAACCGGAGTCCTTCAAAGGTGTATCTCCGAAGAGGAAGGGCGAAACCTCATGGCTGAAATTCATGCCGGACTAGGCGGACACCACGCCGCAGCTCGGGCCCTTGTAGGAAAGGCATTCCCTACAGGATTTTATTGGCGGACGGCCTGAGCAGATGCTCAGGACTTAGTCCAAAGATGCGTCGGTTGTCAGCTCTTTGCTAATCAGAGCCATATGCCACCCACCGCCCTCAAAACTATACCCATTACCTGGCCATTCGCGGTCTGGGGGCTTGACATGGTTGGACCACTTAAAGGGGGAACCCACAAGCAAAGGTACCTATTGGTCATGGTGGATAAATTCACCAAATGGATAGAGGCCAAGCCAGTTAAAACAGCAGAGTCCGTACCAGTGATAGACTTTATATCTGGGGTAGTACACCGTTACGGTGTCCCCCACAGCATCATCTCACCGATAACGGCACGAACTTCACGGCCGATGAGGTTAAATCATGGTGCAAAAATATGGGCATCAAGCTCGATTACGCTTCAGTCTATCATCCTCAAACCAACGGTCAAGTGGAACGAGCAAATGGTCTAATAATGAGCGGCATCAAACCCAGACTAGTGCGGTCCCTTACGAAATCTGACACACACTGGGTAGAGGAGCTCGACTCCGTACTCTGGGGGCTGCGGACAACGCCTAACCGTACTACCGGATTCACACCATTTTTTATGGTATATGGCGCAGAAGCAGTTTTGCCCTGCGACATAATTCATGACTCACCTCGAGTGCGCATGTACGAAGAAAGAGAAGCCGAGTTGGATCAGCAGGACAGCTTGGACGCATTGGAGGAAGAACGCGACGTCGCCAAGGCTCGTTCCGCATTCTATCAGCAGCAGGCTCGAAGATACCAAAGCAGAGAAGTACGGGCCAAGACTTACAACGTTGGCGAACTGGTTCTACGCCTACCGGACAAGAAAAAGGACAAGCTCAAGCCCAAATGGGAAGGCCCCTTCATCATCGATAAAGTCCTGACCGGCGGAGCGTACCGTCTACGAAATGCATCGGATAACCGACTCGAGCCGAACCCATGGAACGCAGCCCGCCTCCGAAGATTCTATGCCTAGCGCCGGACTAAGAGTTCGTCCCTTTCCCCCCGTCAATTTTTTTTTACTTCAGCTGCCTTTTGTTTATCCTTTTCTTCTCAACCCTATTCATCCAAGCCTTAAAGGGCCTACTTGCGCAACGTTCGCGCGCAATTGATGTGCTATCCGCACTCATTATACCTGGGGGCTTCTTTACCAGAAGCTTAATTATAAGGGCTTCAAGCCCAGCACATGTGTCAAGCCTCCACATGTACCTTTTATTCACCATTATATGCATCGATATGACTTAAGTTTTGGCCAAGCTGGGTTGACTGGCTCCTGTGCTTACCCCTACGTTCCCGATTGTTCGGCTAGGAGGTAAAGGGAGCACCTCTGCGATTGTTACTGCCGGGTCAGCCGGATGTGTACCTCAGACTGGGTGAAACTGAAAGCTAGCGTTCTTAAGGGAATATTCGGTCGGTGACTTAAAAGATGATTTTTATCTACTTATTTATCTGCCCCCAGATGTTTTTCTACTTTTTTCGCAGTCCGGACATGCACTTTAGGGCATGCCACCCCCAGAGGAAAGGAACCCTTAACGGAACTATTCTCCCTGGAAGATGTTTCTTACTACCCATGTATTATAACATAACTAGTTGGGCACTTGTCTGATAAAGCACTAATGACCCCTACGCCTGGTCTCCATGCATACCCTGGTTGTTTCATAACCGAGAAGGTATTCGGACACACTCCGGACTCTAGGGTCCCGAGGTCGAAGCGAAAAGGTCGGCAAAGGCAAATGATCTGCAATCCGGCTAGAAGGCATTTTACATGTCATTTTATAATACATTGTCAAATCGACTGATTGTATTCTTCCTCAATCCCGTCTAACAGGTTGTCTAATTTACAGTCCTGTTGGGAAAATTTAGCGGCCAACTCTACTTGGCCGTATACTAAACTCACAGGGATCTCCTTCCCATCGGGCCCCACAGGTCCGACTTCGGCCATGTGGTTGGGATCCGCCTTCTTGTACCACGTCTTTACCATGGCCCAGGCCTCCCTGGCACCTTGGCGGCAGGCCGAAATCTTCCATAAATGGAAATGCTGCCGCACTCCCTGAAGCTTCTCCGCAAGCTCCCCAAGACCCTCGGGTAAGGAGAAGGCTGGCCATAAAGCCTGGATGACGCCGCTCATTGCCTGCCGAACTCGTTCGATCAGTTGCAACAATTCGGGAAGTTGGTCACCCGTTGATACGGGCATCTCCTCCGCAGGGCGACCTGTGAGCATACCTGCAGACATATTCTGTTAAATTGACTTCCTCGCCGAACTCTTCTTTTCAAAGGAGTTCGCTCAAGCACTTACTATAGATGCCGCGACGAAGCCGCTGATTCTCCTTAACGGAGCCCGACAGCTCGGTCCGAACGCCTTTCAGCTCTTCTCCAAGCTGGGATGGGAATCCTGTAGCTTGTTCCTTTCATGCTGCACCTTATGCAGCACCCTCTCGCCGGCCTTTAGTTGGCGCAGAAGTTCTTGCCTGTCCGGATCTTGTCCGGCAGCACCTGCAACGTCATTTTTTAGACTTGCGCACAGGCCAAACGGTACTTATCTTTCTAAAATAATTCGTTACCAGGAGAGGTCCCTGTGTTTCCTCCTGTGCCAGAGAGTGCGGCCTCAAGTTGGGCCTTGCACTCTTGCAGCTCCTGAGACAGTTGGGTATTCTTCTCGGTAAGATCCTACGTTTCATATGATCCTTAAATCAGTTAATATAACTACTTTAAGTCTCGGGGGCTACTGGCATATACAACTATTAAATTCTCTTACCCGTATGTCTTTTACATACTGCTCCGTGGCTCGGGTAAAACCATCTTGAGCAGCACGAAGGTGCGCGTCCCCCGCGTTAAAGGCATTCAACGCCTCGGGGGAGAAGCACGCGTCACGAAATACTGTCTGGCGGCGCCTGTGATTCAGGGCACTCTCCACCTCAGACTTGGTGGCGGATAGTCTGTCGGCATCCTCCGTCGGAGGAACGTCCGTCTCGCGCCTTGCGCTCGCCTCCCCCTCCAGACCAGGTGCTGGAGCCTGGCTGGTAGAGGTTGGATTGGCAACCTCCACGCCCGCAGTCCGGCGGACGCTTTTTTTCCTACAAAAGTCATGAGCACTCAAACGCTTCCTAGGAACATTGCTCTAAATAATGAATTGTGAGCTACACCTTTGCAGCGATGTTTCAGTCTGCGCCGCGCTCCTCTTCCGCCTACTGGTCCAGACTGGCCTTTGTTGGCCAGCCACCGCGGGCTCGGCTACTCGCCCTAGGGGCGCCTCCTGCACAGCGCCATCGTATATGGTGGTCAGAAATAAGCAAGGAAGGAATGACGGTGTCAGGACTTCGGTCGCAATCACCTGGGAAGCCGGATATAGTCCGGGATAGTCGGCCGTGATGGCGACTAAAGCATTGTCCATGCTGAGCTGGTGGAACACCCCATCGATTAGCTCCACCATTATGTCCGGATCCTCTTCGGAGGCCGGATCCCGGGATCTCTCTGGATCCTCGGGTGGCGGAGCTGGACTTAGCATGTCCTCCATGATCCGGCGCAGTTCCTGCGTCGAAAGAAGAACACAATATAAAAAACTTAAGTTTCAAAAAGCATGGGTCGGGCACGCAGAGTGTTCGCTTACCCAAGGCCGAGGATTATTCATGGAGAACCCATTTAACGGGTTCGTCCGAAGGAAATCCTCCTTCTCCCCCTTATACAGGCCGGACAGGATCGTCACCAGATCTTCGACCGAATCCGGCCCTTTGCGGCCATGACGGGTGGCATCGTCCTCCCCGTTGAAATCCCACATGGGGTGGCCCCTGTATTGTAGTGGCTGCACCCCTCGCATAATGCATGTTGCCATGACTCCAACCATGGTCAACCCGGCATCGGCCAGTAACCTTATTCGGCCCATCAAATAATGGACGCTCTTGTCTTTCTCCAGTTGGGGGCTCCGCGGACGCCAACTAAGGCGTTTCTTCAGAGGAGCATTGCTGAACTCCGGGAGGCCGATCCGAACAGGGTCCGGCAGCGGAGCGTCTTCTATATAAAACCATTCCAAAGGCCAGTCTTCGGACGCCTTCTTAGGGGTTCCGGATGGATATCCGGTCCCGGCAATGCGCCATATTTCGGCGCCGCCCACTTGATATATGGACCCCTCGTGAGAGCGGGGTACAAGGCAAAACAACCTCTTCCACAGCGCGAAGTGGGTCTCGACTCCTAGGAATAGCTCGCAAAGAGCTACATAACCCGCAATATGCAGGATTGAGGCGGGCGTGAGGTGATGAAGCTGGAGTCCGTAGAACTCCAGGAGCCCGCGGAGGAATGGATGTATAGGAAATCCGAGCCTCCTTATCAGATAGGGGATGAAGCATACCCGCTCCCCTTTGTTGGTATTTGGGGTAACCTTCGCTTGCTTCCCACCTTTGTAGGTGGCCAGCCCGGCTCGAACTGGAACCATGAAGGCCGGAGGGAGATATCCCCCGCTTGGAGCTTCACCAACTCGTTGTGCGGAACAGAGCATCTCCTCCAATCTCCTGGCAAAGGGCTGGGAGCGCGAGAAGAGGAGCCGCGTTGACGGTCCATGATGGAATGGATTCTTGGTCGAAAGCGCTCCGATGAGTATTTGCGGGAGGAAGATGGTGATTTGGATCTGGATTCTTGCCTCCCTTATAGGCAGATTATTCGCACAACTAGGGGGTAAAACATAAAAGACACCCTGGCTTTTCACATTCGCGCGACGCGTGGAAGAAGGCCATTATTGGGCGTGGAAGCCAAGACGCGCAACATTGATGAGGAAGCCGAACACTGTTCGACAGGTACGTAGAACTTGAAGGAGAACCCGCCTTGCAACGCCGAAGACTACAAACATGTTGGACTTATCGTCATTGAAGCCTGGTTCAGGGGCTACTGAGGGAGTCCCGGATTAGGGGGTGTCCGGATAGCCGGACTACCAGCATCGGCCGAACTATCATCATCGACCGGACTCCAAGACTATGAAGATACAAGATTGAAGACTTCGTCCCGTGTCCGGATGGGACTTTCCTTGGCGTGGAAGGCAAGCTTGGCGATACGGATATGTAGATCTCCTACCATTGTAACCGACTCTATGTAACCCTAGCCCTCTCCGGTGTCTATATAAACCGGATGGCTCTAGTCCGTAGGACACAACAACAACCATTACAATCATACCATAGGCTAGCTTCTAGGGTTTAGCCTCCTTGATCTCGTGGTAGATCCACTCTTGTAAACATCCACAATATCAATATCAATCGAGCAGGACGTAGGGTTTTACCTCCATCAAGAGGGCCCGAACCTGAGTAAAACATCGTGTCCCTTGTCTCCTGTTACCATCCGCCTAGATGCACAGTTCGGGACCCCCTACCCGAGATCCGCCGGTTTTGACACCGACAGAGACCGTGGAGGGGCATCGCCGGATTGGGAGAGGAGAGGGTCGCCGTCTAGGGAGGGGCTAGGTGGGTGTCATGCCGAGAGAGGTCGGGGGAGGGATGGAGAGGATAGATGAAAGAAAAGAGGAAGAGATATCTTACATTCGGGTCCCACATGTAAACTATCGGTCAAACAAAACAGTCAAACAAACTGTTTGTTTAAGAGCGGGCCCGACCTGTCATAAACCGGATCAATTTTGTAACCCATGGTGATTTGGGTTTTCTGAAACAGCTGACCCCGAAGTTGGTAGTTATCAGTGAAAAAATAAATCCGGTAGTTTTTCGGAATCCTAACTCGAATTGTAGTAGTTTTATGCTATTTACTTGGTTGTGGTGGCATGCGTCGACGGCGCAGCAGAGTTGAAGAGTGGGGAAAATTGAGAACCAGACACGGAGGAGCCGCCGAGCAAGGATGGGTTGGTGCAGAAGATGAAGGGCGGCAAGGACACCACAGAGGTGGCCGAGGAGGTGTCAACGACAAACACCATGGAGGAGAGGGAGCCCGACGATGTAGAGGAGCTCGTGGTGGTGGGAGGAGGAAGAGCAGTGCTCGGCCATGGTAGGTTATCCTGGTAGTGTAGAGGAGTTGTTTGCGCGCAGGGAGGAGGTGCCGTTGGGCGCCGTGGTGGCATCGACGATAGCTGGACCGAGTAAGGTTGATGCATCACTACAGTTCTGAAGATGGAGCGGTGGCAGTTGGCGGCGACGGCCTCTGAGAGCACAACGGACCAGTGTGTGCCCCAGACCCGGCAAGTGGCTAGGTTGGGGTCTCAGGTCTTAGATATTAGGCTTGGCTGCGATGTCTGTTTGGTATTAGGTACAGGCTATCTGCGCCCCTTCATCAACTGGATAGGTGTAGCGACAGTTTGTTGCTTAAACGGCGGCTTTAGTCTTACTGTTGTATGACTTTGTAAGGTTTTGTGAGAATAATTAATAAAGTGACCGTATGCATCGCCCAGATGCAGATGCCGGGGGTCATCCTCTTTTTTTTAAAAAAAAGGTTATCCTGGTGTCCGATACCAAGTAGGAGAGAATGCTTTGGATTCCTGATTGATTCTTTTACAATGTACAGGTTATATCTCACGAGGGAGATGGAGAGAGAGCCCGAGACTAACAGATGGCATGGACAATTACAACATAATGAGGCAGTGTATAAGTTCTAACAGTTGATATCTCCTCTCTTGAGCGTGTGCGACACTGCTACTATTTGAGCTCGGCCGACGATGAATCTACTAAATCCTATGGCATCTGTCACGTTTTCAATTCCGTGTCTCCCTTTTCTTCACCTCTTTCTCGCTCGCTAAGCCTTTTTGACTAGTTTCTTTTCTTGAAAAGCAGTGAAAGTGCGCAAGCATCCGATTTACTTTTCCTTAACCTTTTTACAAAATTGACCGACGTTGGAACCAGTTGCTTGTAAGGTAGCAGCAGCACGCAAGTGATTGCGAGGAGGTGTCGATTTCATCGACAGTCTTTTGGCCCGAGCTCAAATAGTAGCAGTGTAGCACTCGCGCAAGAGAGGAGACATCAACCGTCTTCTCTCTAGGCAATAATTATGTTTCTGCTATCCTAGTACCAGCATGAAGTATGAGCCAAGAATAGCGTATCTGACCTAATTGGATAGTTTACCATAGGATTCGTCAGCAGCCCTCAACTGAACTAAAGACACTTAGAAGCTTCTGCTTCTTGGTGCATGGCCATGAGCATGAATTCGTGATGAAGCATGGTTGAGGTACGTGCTTCTTGTTACTATTGATGGCAAGCGCATATCTTCGGCAAGCCTGTATGGCTTGCTCGCATTGGGGTCGCAGCTCCGCTGGACCATCAGCTTGGGCACACAACTAGCCGCATGGTGCCTGTTCGCGGTTGGACGTGCACAGTAAAATACATGAAATTTCAGATCATGAACTGCTCGCCTTTTTCGACCAGATGAGCCACTTGTTTTTTTTTTCTTACCGTAGATGGACTGCTCGCCCTTTTTTTTTTGAAACTTCGATCACTTTATTGGATCATATAACTGTTACATCGTCCACCAAGCCTTTTACAATAAAATCAGGCGGTTCCTCGACCCATAGAGAAGGTGATGGCGCTGCCATCCTAGCTAGGTCGTGAGATACAGAATTTGCCTCTCTAGGGCAATGAACAAATGTGATCGAAGTATAACCAATAACAAGGACCAAACAATCCGAATAAATCGCCGCTGCGCCTGAAGTCGTGGAGCCTCCATTCTGCATGGTATTGATCACCTCGAGACAGTCAGACTCAACCACAAGCTTACATATCCCCAGTTGTTGCGCCGGTGGCAATCCATGTCGAAGTGCATAGGCTTCCGCCGTCCCTGCATCTGCAACATGCTCCAGTTGTTCATTGAACGCCGCAACGAATCCCCCCTTTTGATCCCGTAGGACAGCACCAACAGCTCCCTGGAGGGAGTGTGCCCAGAATGATGCATCTACATTTAGCTTCACAAAGCCTTGAAGCGGCTTTGACCAGCCGCTCTTCCTTGGTTCAACAGTTTTCTTCATGGCCTTAAAATAGTTAGCAGTTAGCGCCGCAATTGCCAACGCTGACCGCGCCGGGACTTGCACCTCCTCGCCATGAACGTGTTGTCGTCGTTCCCACCAAATATACCAAATTCCAACTAGGATGAGAGCTTGGGCAGGAGCATGCGATAACGGACTCACTCGCGGTGGTGCACATAAAATATAGTCCAAAGCTGCCGTTCCCGCCCTGTCAGTCGCGCAAGCTTCAACAATGAAGTTGTCCAGTTTCAGGCATCTGCAAATTTCCGCTGCTCTCGGGCAAGTGAACAGTGAGTGCATGATGTCCTCACATCCACCAGCACACATAGGGCAGCTATCATCCGTGCCAATATGCCGGTTCACCAGAACCCCACTGCAAGGAATAAAACCATGTAGAATCCTCCAAGCATGGATCTTGATCTTTGCTGGGACTTGGGAGCTCCACAGATTTGCCCAAACCGGGTGTCGTTGTGACGGTTGTCCGTCTGTTCTCTCGTACCAGCGAGCGAACTGATGATCCCATTCTACGTAATAAGCCGATCTTACCGAGAAGATATGGTTCCTTGTAAATCTCCAAGCCACGAAATCTTCCATCATACCATTCGGCGCCAGTGGTATTGACAAGATTCGATGGGCATCAACCGGCCAGAACACATTATTGATCAACTCATGGTCCCATAGGCCGGTGATAGGATCAATCAACTCTGAAACCTTGGTCAATAAGGTCGCACCTCTTGGTGTAATGATACGTCCATCGACACTCGTTTGAATCCAAGGGTCAGACCATATATTCACTTGTGATCCATCTCCTATGCGCCAAATTGCTCCTCTCCTGAACATATTAATACCAGCGCAAATACTCTGCCACGTATACGAACTCCCACTTCTTAATTTAGCATCTAGTAACTTTCCATCCAGATAATATTTGGCCCTCAAGATCTGCGCACAAAGAGACTCCGGGTTTTCCAGCAACCTCCACACTTGTTTAGCAAGTAGGGCAAGTTTAAAACTATGAAAATCCCTGAACCCCAGTCCTCCTCTATCCTTAGGCACACAGAGTTTCCACCATGCCGCCCAATGAATACGCTTGTGGTTTTCATCATCACCCCACCAGAACTTTGCTATCGCGTCCGTCATTCCTTTACAGATTTTCTTCGGAATTTTGAACACCGACATTGCAATACCGGCATAGCTTGAGCAACAGCCTTAATAAGCGTCTCTTTCCCACCAGAGGAGAGCAATTTCTCCTTCCATCCAATGACCATCTGATTTATTCTATCAATCAGGTACTCAAAAGAGTCACTCCTATCAACTCCTACCATTGCAGGTAGGCCAAGGTATTTGTCATTGAGAGCCTCAGTGTCAATATTTAGTTGCTGGCATGTGACAACTTTCTCCTGCACCGGAGTGTTTGCACTGAAAAAAATGCTTAACTTTGCATCACTAACCAGTTGACCTGAGCTCGCACAATAGTCATCGAGTACCCTTCGGAGGCACGCTGCATTGGGACCGTCCGTTTTCATTAAGATCAAAGAGTCGTCAGCGAAAAGTAAATGAGAAATTTGCGGTGCCTCCCTACATACCTTGACCCCTATAAGCGAGCCATCATTCTCCTCCACCTGGAGCATACTGGATAGCGCCTCCGCACATATCAAGAACAAGTAAGGTGACAACGGGTCGCCTTGTCGAAGTCCCCGAGTAGGAGAGAAACCCTCCGTACAGCAGGAGTTACATCTCACATTATATGACACCGAAGACACGCATTCCGTAACCAACCCGATCCACTGCTCCGCAAAACCAAGTCTCTGCATCACTTGCCTGAGAAAGCACCACTCAACTCGATCATATGCCTTGTGCAAGTCGAGCTTCACTGCACAAAGGCCAAACTTCCCTTTCTTCCTCTTAATTGTGTTAACACACTCATATGCTATTAATATGTTATCTGTGATCAATCTCCCGGGGACGAAGGCACTTTGCGTTGGGCTTATAACTTCCGGGAGAATCACCTTAAGTCGACTCGCGAGCATCTTGGATATGATTTTGTACACCATGTTACATAAACTAATCGGCCTGAACGTCGTGATGCTCGTGGGGTTTTCCACTTTCGGTATCAACACTATGGTTGTACTGTTGCACCCCTCGGGGATTACTCTTGAGTTTATAGCATCTAACACCTCCTTCACTAGATCATCCTTTAACAAACTCCAGAATCTCTTGTAGAATGCAGCGTGCAACTCATCCGGTCCTGGAGCTTTAAAATCACCTATGCTGAACACCGCTCGGCGTACATCCTCCTCTGTGAATGGAGCCAGCAAGGCCTCATTCATTTGTGCTGACACCCTGGGGATTACCTTCTCAATGACTGCTTCGTTAGGGGCAAGAACCTGAGATGAAAACAAAGTTGTAAAATAACTCTTAATGATGTCGTCCATCTCCTGTTGCCCTTCCTGCATTACCCCATTCTCATCCAATAAACCCTTGATCGTATTTCTCTTCTTCCTCGCAGAAGCATAGTGATGAAAAAAAATTGTGTTGCGGTCTCCTTGCTTCAGCCAGTTAGCTCTACCTCTCTGCACCCATTCAATCTCTTCTTGTTCCATCAAGTTTTCAATGAGTAACAGTATTTCTTTTTGTCTATCAATCGCTGCATCCGTTGTTGGACCTCTTCTTAGATTTTCAAGCTCCTTTTTCAGCTTTGCCATCCTCTTCTGTGGCCGTTTAAGTGTATCTTTGTCCCATTTATGCAGTTCCACATGGACTGAATCAATCTTTTGCTTGAATGGTCCGAGGCCTAGCAGCGACGCCTTCATCCAGGCCGTTCGGACCACCTCCTCAACTGTTTCCTCCTTCAGCCATCTCCCCTCAAATCTCCTCATTGAGCTTGGAGACCGGTTGGCCTGTGCATAATGATCAGTATCAATCACCAACGGCCGATGGTCAGATTTAGTCATCTCCCTGTTAACCACCCCCGAGTTACAAATTGATTCCATCTCGAGTTACAAATTGCTCGATCAAGCCTCTCCTTGATCGGTCCTCTGCTCCATGTATAAACATCCCCCGTCGATCCCATATCCTCCAGCTCACATTCAGAAAGAGCGTCTCTGAACGCTTGCATGGATCGTTGCTCTCTAGCTGCTCCACCCTCCTTCTCATGCATAAATAGTATCTCATTAAAATCTCCAAATGCTATCCATGGTTCATCTCTTTGTTGGTGCAGAGCACGCAAGTACTCCCATGACTTGTGTTTATTTTCCTTAGCCGGCTCACAATAGAAACCTGTACACCTCCATTTTCTCCCGTCATCTATTGTTACATCAATGAAATTTGCAGTGACCCCATGTTTTGTGACGGACACTCCATTTCTCCACATCATCAGTAAGCCTCCCGCCCTACCATCACTCGGGTTTACCAGCCTCTCCTGGAACCCTAGCTTTCTCATCAACCGTTCGGCCCTTGCGTCAGACAGATGCGTTTCCGAAAGAAATAACACATCTGGTTTGTAGCACTTCTGAACATCCAGGAGTGCTCTAACTGCCCGGGACTGACGCGTCCCGCGGCAGTTCCACCCTAGGAGAATCATTGGGCGTGGCGGTCCTCCTCCTGGGAGGCCGCCAATGTTGCCAAGGTCATGTCCATACTGTCACGTGCTTTGCGACGTTTAGAATCTTGTGATGTTCCGTCTTGCGCTTCCCCCCTCCTCCGTCTCAGTTCCTCCTCCAGAGATTATGCCATCTTCTCCTTTACCCTGCGCCAGGGCCAGCTGATTCCCCTTCCCCTTCTCCGTGAATTCGAGCCTTCTCTTGAGGGCACTTGAAGTTTGCGAGTGATCATCCATAGGTTTCAAAGGGCTACTCGCCGAGCTACTCAGATCATCCTTCTCCTTCCTTCCTCCACTGGGTACTGGCCCTGCTGCATAACCACCCCTACCACCTCCTCCCGTTCGACTACCCCCTCCTCTGCCATTTAAGCCGGCCTGCCAATTCTGATCCTCCCTTCTGAACTCAGGCGCAATCAAGGTTATAGGGTAAATAATGGCTGACTCCTCATGCACCCCATTACCATGCTCTTTTGCCACGAGACCCACAAAGCCACAAACTCCACAAAACCACGGCATCTTCTCATACTCAAACGGAAAATACACCTTCTTCATCCTCAGTGTTAGACTAGCACATTTGGTGAGGGGTTTACGTACATCTAATGTTATGCGTACTCTGATGCCCCCTCCCTAGCCCTTCACGGATCGTTCATCTACTCTTTCCACAGCACCTGCCTTCATAGCCAACTGACGCGCGATATTTGCACTCCTCATCTTCTCTTTCAGTCCCATCACCCTCACCCACAGCTGGTACATATTCAACTCCACCTCGCCTGGGTCTGACCAACCATCATAAGGAGCAAGCAGCACCGGGCAGTTTCGGAAGATCCAAGGCCCATCCTGCATGACTCTTCTATGGCTCTGAATTCTACTTCCTGCGCCAAATTCCACGCTGATCTCATTGTTCCATAGAAGGCTCCATGGCTGAATTTTCTTGACGTGTGCACCCTGGCTAGCGCCATGAATTCTGCATCCTTCTCTAGCTCCTCCAAATCTTCCTCTAGTACCACGTCTTCTTCCTCTTCTTCCCTGAGATTCAGGTATCTCAACTTCTCATCTAGTGAATCCTCCCGTTCTGACCTACCCCCTTCAGCTACCTCCGCCGCCTCCACCTCCGCTCCCACTTCCGATCTCCCCGTCGTCGTGTTCTTGCCGCCGCCAACTCTCGAGGTAGATGAGTTTACCCTCGACATCGCTCCTCCCCTCCCTAGGGTTTGGTTCTCCCCTAGATGATCTCCTCCTGAGTTGCCAGATGCCTCGCCTGTCAACGGGATCGCCCGAGAAGCCGATCCGAAATCAGGTTGAGGAACGTGATCTCCTCGGCCGCCGCCTCGGAGAGAGAGAAACCCTAGAAGGGTATTAGACCTACCGCATGCATCTGCAGAACGGCTGCACTGCTCGCCCTTTTTCTTAGGGTAGATGCGTTGCTTGCTTAATTTGAGAAGTGATAGCGGAGCATTTCCAACTGTTTACATATCCTTGTCTAAAAAAAACTGTTTACATATCCGTACAATATTGGTGTGGTTTTGTTTACGGAATCTCGTATAATATACCCAACTTCCTCTATATATAGGGGAAGATGACCCTTCCCATAAATCTATCCATAAATGTCAGCGCTTCGCTGCCATATCCATTGTGCCGTCGCAAACCTTCATCGTCTTCCACAACCACCGCCCCCGCTGCGTCCGTCGTGCGGTCGCGAACCACTGCCAAAGCCCGTCGTGGCCGACCACCACGTAGCCCACTGTTGCCGCAGCCAAATACCACTTCTAGGCGAAGTTCGTACATGAACTGCTAAAGCGCCTTATTTGTGAATCTCCCTTAATTATACGAACACTCTGTAAAATCATTTTTATGTGATTTTTTTTCATGGAAAATCATTGGAGATGATATGCTTTTCTAGGGAATCATATAATGTTAGCTCGCGTTTATTTTTTGGCTTTTTAAGGAAGGATTTCGTAATTCATAGATGGAGGCTATAATATTAGGCCTAAAACTGAAGCATAATTACTATGACCGCATGACCGCATCCCACCTACCCCCGTACCCACCACTGCCGCCCATCACCACCGCAGCAGCCACCACACGCCGTGCTCCCTCCGACGAGACATCGTGTGGATCGCCCCCCAACCTCTCCCATGCCGCTCCTCATCAGATCTATGGGGATCCCGCTGGGGGAGGGGAGGGGATACCGAGTGCCACTCCCTTTTGTCTACCAGGCGTTTCCGGATCTGCTCCAGCCGGTCGATTTGGTCTCTCCGGAGGTCCTAGCGGCGACGAGGGAGATGCGCTGGTGGGAGAGGGCGAGGAGGATCATGGACGACGCACTCTCATGGTCCCATTGTACGCGGGAATGGAAGGAGGCGGAGGAGGATCTGGATCCAGAGGTAGGACAGTTCGAGCGGAGGTACGTGCAGATTTGCAAGGATCATGTCAATAGGGAGCTGTTGAATCTCGCCTGGAGGATCTACTTCGAAGGCACCTGGGAGGAGAAACGTAGAATGCCGCATCCCTCGGAATCTCCATTGGCATTCGTCAATTAGGCGAGGCAGGAAGGGAGATCCGAGGATCTGAGAAGATCGAAGAGATGGAGCTGCATACTTGGCCTCATGCCAAACAGGAGCCCGACAGATTCAGAGCAGGTGGACCCGCTCCCGTACCTCTCGCCGATGCCGGTGGCCGGACTCTGTTCAGTTTGCTGAAGATGACGACACCTACTTGGCCTTCAACATCTGGAATGTTGATTCCCTGAGTGATGCTCGCAAACCCATAAGTTTCTCTGCTTATCACCGTGACCATCTCTGTAAACACGTGATCAACGGAGAAGGAAAACACACTTCATCAAGTCTAATGCTCTCGGCTGGAGAATCTAATCAACAAGCCATCCCCGCTCATGAACAAGTTGCTGTTACAGTAGAGGATACAAGGTACGTTGAGGTTCAGGTTGCTGATCAAGAGCGAGTGCCGCGCAATTCGGATGCAGCTGGGCCTCTCGAACTTCTGTGCGCCATTGATGAAGATTGGGACTATGATGCTGCTGGAGATTCAGTTGTTAAGGACAGAGCCCCCCAATGTGATGCAAAACGCAAGCGAGAAGCAACGGCTCTTCTAGTTTTCCATCAATCTGCTGGTTTCAATTTCCTTCAGAAAAGGAGGCACGTGCAAAAAAGAGAGGGATAAAGTAGCTAAACAGGATGCCGACCTGGCGATGGTGGAATTCCACCGTCAGCTGTGCTTGTCTATGAAAAAAGCCCCTGGTCCTAGCCTTGGCAACCCTAGCCTCGCCTCCCCTTTCCCTAACCAAGATCCCATCGCCGCCGCCACCCTTCACCTCCCCACCATGGCGGAAGGGGGATGTGGGCGAGGGTGCAACAAAGGGAAAGGAGGGAGGAGGGACAACATGGCCGGCTGGTCACAGGAGCAAGCGCAGATGCACCCGCCGTTGGGGCCTCCACAGTACCAGTTCTTTGGATATGGCTTCCAAGGTCCTCCTCTGCACATTATGCTTGGATTGTCCTGCACTTGACCCATGTGTTTAGAGATTGTCTTTCATTTGGTGTTGTGAATGACTCTTATGCCTACCATAGACCGTTCATTGAAAGCCTTATGCCTGCTTGCTATGATCTTGAGGTTGATGCTTGTTCTCTTGTCAACCGTTTTAGCATCTTTACCTCACATTTACATGCTTGTTTCCATGATGTCCTTGATTGTGCTCAATTATTGTGCTTACATGACATGTCACAATCCCATGTTACACCACATGCTATACTTGATGATGACACTTGTTTGGTGAATCACCTCTTGAATGCTTGGTTTTGCACTAATGCTAACCACATTTGTTTTTCCAAGTGTTTGTTGTACTTGCTTCTTTTGAAGAAATCACAAGATGGTGCGACATTGGAGAGTGCCCATTTTGAGCTTCCACATGATACGTGCTTGGTGGTCGTCCACTTCTACACGGCGACGCCATCTCTTTCCCATGGTGATGAAGATCACGATCCGTGGAAGGATCTCTCCCAAGGAGGGAGATGATGCGGAGCATCCATCGACCATCACCATGGACGTCACACCACCACCGCAAGGACGGAGAAGATCGATGACAAGTGCACATGCACGTACCACCGAAACCGAAGTTCACTCCTTCCTCTTCAAAATCCATTCAAATTCACTCGAGAGTCGGGTTCTACCTCAAATGGATTCGTTATGCCTTCTTAGGTACCAAGGACTTGACCACGAAGAAGCTAGGAGGGGGACTCGTGCACACATCGAAGAAGGAGAAGGAGGGAAGCATCAAGACGTACGAGGAGACGGAGCTCCCAGACACGAAGCCACGGAACGGCCAAGTCCCCTGGATACCCCGGGTGCCCGGCCCCTGCCCGGGCGTCGCCCTGCCTACCCCGGGTTCCCAGCCACTTGCCCAGCCACCGCTTGGGCCGCACCCCGGGTGCCTGGCCTCATGGCCCCGGGTGCCCAGCCTTCCGCCTGGTCCAGCCCAGCCACCACCGGGTGCCCGGCCCCCATGCGCCCAGCCGAACGGCGCCACCCCGGGTGCCCGGGCTTGGGACCCCCGGGTGCCCGGGACCCCTCCAGCCGGCCCCTGTCCGGTCCGGGTGCCCGGCCCTCTTCTCCCCAGGTGCCCGGCCGAACCTGAGTGTTGCTCCCTGTCCATTCCGGGTGCCCGGTCCCCCGCACCCCGAGTGTCCGGACGACTCCGAATATGCCTGCACGCATTTTGGGCATTTGACCCTTGTATCCCCCTCTCCCCTCTATTTCGTTCCTAGACTATATATACCCCTTCCCTATCTCATTTAGAGGGATATCAAAGTATTGGATAGACAAAGAGAGAGCTTTACTCATCTTCCTTCCATGGAGATGATGACCTTCTAGGGGAGAAGATCCTCTAATGGATATCAAGACCCCATCTAGGGAAGGATCCCCATCATAGGATCATCAAGACCTCTCTCCTCATAGGATTGGGATGAACTAGTACCTTGTATCTTTCCTTTGTTGTTCTTGGATCATTGTGACCTCTTGTGTGTTCTTGGATCTAGCATATGTGTGATTGGATCTAGTCAATTTGAGTGTTTCCCCTCCAATTCGTGAAAGATCTCCACATAGGGTTCCACCCTACAACATCTTGGTATCATGAGCCATGGTTTCTCACGAAATTGGAGCCCCCCTCTTGTTCTCTAGCCTAATTTTGTTGTGTTCTTCCCCAATTTCGAAAATTCCCCACCAAAAATAGCCCCAATTTTTTTTTAATTTATTGGTTTGATGAGGTTTTGTTGGATTTGATCCATGGATTTGCTTGGTTTCAAGTGGGTCTATCCTTTGTCCCATCCATCTCCACCTTTCCCTCCACGAAATCCACCAATTTCTTTCATCTTCCCACGAATTTTTGCCTAATCTCGTAACCCCCGGGCACCCGGACCCCCCGACCAACCCCACTGACCACCTTGGGTGCCCGCACCCCTTACCCCCGGTCACCCGGACCCCCGGGCCACTTCTTCCGCCCAACCCTGCTGACCACCCCGGGTGCCCGCACCCCCGACCCCCGGGCACATGCACCACCCAGAAACTGCCCACCAACAAAAACCGCTTCGACCATAACTTTTGCTCCCGGAGTCCAATTTTGACGTTCTTTAGCTCGTTGAGTAGCTATTGACATCCCCATCCATCTAGATAGGTTCCAACATCATTTGACTCCATAAAATTTTTGGCATTTTGGCATCTTTGCCTAGGCCATCCACCATATCATCTGCAAAACCACCATAGCTTTCCGCAACCTAACCCATTTACTTCCATATAGCATTTGTGGTTACTAGAGGGGTGACTTGAGTCTCCTAAGGTGTTTCGGCTACTTAGGGATGGTCACTTCGTCATCAACCACCACCACCACTTCCGCATTGTTAACTCCGGAACCACCAACGCATTCCGCTACCACCATTTGACATTTTCCTATGAGATTTTGAGTTTGCGGGTTTTCCCGTTTCCTAGGGTGTTTCGGCTAACTAGGAATGGTTCAACATCGACAACACCGCTGCTCACCTTCGACAAGGATTCGACATCGACTGCTTCACAATTTTGACAACCTAACCGTAAGCAAGAACGGTAACCTCCATATCACCTTGGTATCGTGGTATCCCTTCATTGTACATTCATGCCATTACATTGTTAACCCCTTAGCCCATTTTGCGTCACTTGCCTATCAAGACTAGCCATTGAGTATTGCCGGCAACGTTACTTGTGCACATTAGTGATCCGTACTTTCCATTGCATACATACCATATCATCTTGGTATCATCATATCATCCCTTGTGTCACAAGATTGTTCCCGCATATACACAATTGCTATCTTGGTTTGTGCATTTCGCATAAGTGGCCATATCAAAAAAAAAGATAATGAGCTTTTAAGCAAAAAGAGAGCAAAGATCTTGTGAGCAAGATCCATAGCATCATACCACATTGCACATAAGATTGTCATATCCGATCATCTTGGATCACCTTGCGTAGAACATTGGGAACATCATCACATAGCATACTTGGGATCGAAAGCTCATACATTTTGCATCTTCTAGGTTGTGCACAAGTGTCATATCCGGCTATTGAGCAATCGTGCTAGCGTCTCTCTTGAGTTGTGCAACACGAGCGTTTTTCGTGGATTCCACATTTGGTGCTCATTCCTTGGTTGCACGAACCTATTTATCTATCTATGTGTGTGTTTCCGTGTGCCACATATTGCTATTGGTCTACTTGTTTCACTTGCGAATTTGTGAATCTTTTCCAACATTATTGACTCTTGCTAACATTTTGCATCAAATTTTTGTGCCACTATCCTCACCGAGCTCCACCATAAGCCTTACTTGTGTAGGTGTGAGAATTGACAAGATCCGGTACCAATTGTGTTATTTCCTTGATACATTATTGAGTGACCATTGATCCATCTTCAACATTGGATAAGGTATATTGGTCTAGTTCTTTCCTTTCTTCCACTCACATTTGCTCGAGTTTTGTGATGGATAGGCAAGGCATTTCATCTCCGGTCTTCGACGACAACGACGACGCGAACAACTACATCACCAAAACTTCCATCTTCGGACTACAACGAGCAATGCGAGGCATTGAGCGACTCACCATCGACATTCACCAAAGCGAAGCACGGACAAGGGACTACATCGACACCAAGTTGGATGCATAATTGGATGACATCTGACACGTGTGGGCCAACTACAAGTCTTCTTCCTCTTCATCATCTTCAAGGCAGAGACACTCAAGTCGCAAGTCTTCGGAGCGGCCACAAGATGCAAGTACCACGCGGCACCATCATCATCTTCAAGACGACCACAAGCCCAAGGTGTATGGCGACGAAGAGCACCATCGACTACAACAACACCATCACCACTGAGAGGAAGCTATGGCTACTACCACCACTTCGGCATCTTCGCCAAGTGTTATCAAGGCATCTTCGCCTTTGGATGTACAACATCTTTGCCTACATCCAACGAGTACGCCTTCATCGGCCTTCATCCACGATGACAATGAAGAGATGATCGAGCATGGGATTTTCCCTTCAGTCCTGGAGGAGAGCGATGATGTGCCATCTTCAGCCTTCATCCACGGCGACGACGACGAGATGGCTGAGCATGGGATTTTCCATTCGACCATGGCGACGTATGATGACTTGAGTGACTTGTGCCACCATATAAAGAGTGAGAGTGACTTTACCACTAGCCCCATATATGATGAGTTGCCCCAATTCCCATGTGAGGAGAGCTACCACCACCACTTGAGTGATTTGAGTGACTCCACCATATGTACATTGAGTGCACCTACATTGAGGGAGTGAGTGAGCCACCACCACATAGAGAGAGTGAGGTAGTTGATAGGGCATGTGAGGCCACTATGATTTCTAATGACTTAACATCTACCTCTATTGTGTCTTCTCCTTTGGTGCTAGGTCCCATATATGATGACGTGCCGATCCGCGACGACTTTGTCCTTCCTATGGACAAGACGATGGTCATGGTGGAATATGATGCACCCCCCACATGGTTCCATCAAGTTGATGATGGTGACCACCATTTGGTCTTTGCCACCTCACCTACACCACTTGAGTGGAATGCAAAAGGTATCATAGGTGAAGGTGATGCTCTAGTCCCACTAGTGGACATTCTTGGCATTGATTGCTTGCATGATGTTGGTCCACCTATTGTCATGCTTCATGCTAGTTCGACTTCCCCATGCGATGGTTTACCCATCTATGATGAGTTTGATGATTGCCATGTGGAGTCTATTAGTTGTGATGCCATGTTACATAGGATCTCTTGTGATAATTCTCTCGGCCACATCATGTTTGACAATCCGCTTGACTTGTCATATGCTATGCATGAGATCAACCATATGTCATATTTGCAATTTCTTCATAGTAACTATGCATATGCCATTAGAATAAACCAAATTTGCACATATGGCATAGATGACAAGCGCTTGGTTATTGGCATTTGTTTTTCTTGTGATGATATTGATATGCTTCCTTTGCATCATTTATCTCATATGCCATGCCATGACCACCTAGCTTCGGTTATGCATTGTTTTAGATGTTCTCCATTTTCTCCATATGATGTTTCCACTATTGCTCATGAGGACACCCCCATAGTTTCCTCATACATTTTAGGAGATTTTGATTCATCCTATCCATTGCATGATCCCACTACTTGTGTGCACCATAGGCTCCCCACGAATAAACATGCTAGTGATGTGCCATATACTTGCATTCTCAATTTGTGCCCCCATCGTATCATACATAACAACTATTCTTTCATGATGGATGACATGTTCTTATACCATGCATCAAATTTCTTTGAGCGATGCTATTCTTGTGCTAACTCACACATGCACATCCACATCATCATGGATGATGTGTACATTTACCACAAACACAATTTCTTTGGTTTATGTCTCTTTTGTGTAGGTACCCATGAATACTTGTCAACCTCGCAATCCCACGAGTTGACAAAACGAGCTCTAGAGAGCAACGATGACTTGGTATCCCTTGGAGTGTCTTTCCCACCGCTCTCTTCACGCAAAGACTTCGCACATTTCTTCTACATGGCCCTCACTTGGCTATGGGTTATTGTCCATTACATATTATATTCCCATCTTGCTATGTTCACTTTGCATGATATGCTCATTCCTATGCCTTTGCCATGCATTTGTGACCCATGCTTTGCATTGCACATGATGATTGACTCTACTACTTGTATGTGTATTTGCAAACTTGGTGGAGATATTGCTTGTTATTGCCATGTTTGCTATGTGCTCCATTCCTACAATGATACTATGATCTTGATTCGTGTTCGTGCTTGCGATATGTCATGTGCCTTGCATATATCTCTTATTTGCTCACATGACATGATTGCCATGATTTCCTCTAGTGTGTTGCATCTTCGCTCCACTAGTTTGCACGACTTCATTTCTATGCTTTCCCATGTTGCATCCAATTCTTGGATTACTTGCTCCTATCATATGTTTGGTTGCAACAATGTCATTACTTCACATATGCCATGTCCCATTACTTGTCACATGATTGATTTGATTGCCTCACACATGATGAACAATTGCTCTTTCTATTGTGTTGAGTGCCACACTATCTTCGCCACACCATATGCACATTATGCTTGGATTGTCCTGCACTTGACCCATGTGTTTAGAGATTGCCTTTCATTTGGTGTTGTGAATGACTCTTATGCCTACCATAGACCGTTCATTGAGAGCCTTATGCATGCTTGCAATGATCTTGAGGTTGATGCTTGTTCTCTTGTCAGCCGTTTTAGCATCTTTACCTCACATTTACATGCTTGTTTCAATGATGTCCTTGATTGTGCTCAATTTGTGTGCTTACATGACATCTCACAATCCCTTGTCACACCACATGTTATACTTGATGACGACACTTGTTTGGTGAATCACCTCTTGAATGCCTGGTTTTGCACTAACACTAACCACATTTGTTTTTCCAACTGTTTGTTGCACTTGCTTCTTTTGAAGAAATCACAAGACGGTGCGATATCGGAGAGTGCCCATTTTGAGCTTCCACATGATACATGCTTGGTGGTCGTCCACTTCTACACGGCGACGCCATCTCTTTCCCATGGTGATGAAGATCACGATCCATGGATGGATCTCTCCCAAGGAGGGAGATGATGCGGAGCATCCATCGACCATCACCATGGACGTCACACCACCACCGCAAGGACGGAGAAGACCGATGACAAGTGCACACGCACGTTGAGGGAGTCCTGGATTAGGGGGTATCCAGACTGCCGGACTATATACATCGTCTGAATTATTGAACCATGAAGATACAAGACTTAAGACTTCGTCCCATGTCCGGATGGGACTCTCCTTTGCGTGGAAGACAAGCTTGGCGATCCGGATATTATATTTCCTTCCTTGTAACCGACTCCATGTAAACCCTAGCCCTCTCTGGTGTCTATATAAACCGGAGAGGTTGGTCCTTAGAAGGCCGATCACAATTACAATCATACCATCATAGGCTAGCTTCTAGGGTTTAGCCTCTACGATCTCGTGGTAGATCTACTCTTGTACTACTAATATCTTCAATATTAATCAAGCAGGAAGTAGGGTTTTACCTCCATCGAGAGGGCCCGAACTTGGGTAAACATTGTGTCCCTTGCTTCCTGTTACCATCAGCCTAAGACGCACAGATCGGGACCCCCTACCCGAGATCCGTCGGTTTTGACACCGACATTGGTGCTTTCATTGAGAGTTCCTCTGTGTCGTCGCTTCGAGGCTTGATGGCGCCTTCAATCATCAACAACATGGTCCAGGGCGAGACTTTTCTCCCCGGACAGATCTTTGTGTTTGGCGGCTTCGCACGGCGGGCCAATTCGCTTGGCCATCTGGAGCAGATCGATAGCTACGCCCCCGGCCACCAGGTCAGGTTCGGAAACCTGAACTACACGACCGATACCCGCGGAGACTTGACCTTCGACGGAATCTGGCATGTGCCAGGAGCGCCGGACAGTCACGGTGAGCACGGCCTAGACCTGCTGTCGGACAATGCTCGGGATATCACCCGTGCAGGGCCCCGGACCTAAATCCGGAGTAGATTGCGTGGCCCAAGGACGGGTGGATGGACCCCGCTCCGCAGGCCGCACACTCATCGACGGTAGAGCCGAACCCAGGCCTCACCCCTAGAGACGCCTGTGATTCCAGACCCCCGGACTCGTATCCGGTTGTAGGTTCCAGTCCGCGCGCTCTCGAGCCCGCCGAGCCTGGCTGGGCTCCGGTTATGGAGTTCACCACTGCAGATATCTTCCAGCACTCGCCCTTTGGCGACATGCTGAACTCATTAAAGTCTCTCTATTTGTCAGGAGGCTCTCGGCCGAACTATGTCCGGCTCAGGTGGGAAGCTAGCGACGAAGGAATTCGTTGCCCACCCACCACCCACTTCATAGCCACGATCGATGATTTGACCGACGTGCTTGACTTCGACTCCGGAGACATCGACGGTCTGGATGACGATGTAGGAGAAGAACAAGAACCACCACCCACGGGGCGGTGGGCAGCCACCTCTTCATATGACATATATGTGGTGGACACTCCGAAAGAAACCAATGGCGATGAGGCAATGGAGGATAACCCCTCCAAGAATAAAGCAAAGCATGGGCGTCGCCAGCGCCGCTCCAAGCCCCGCCACGGCAATACCGGCACCGGAGACGAAAACAATCCGGACGGTGCCGAAGATGAATACAACCCCAATCAGCCTGCCTTCGAGCAGGCCGAGCAGGAAGATGGGCAGGACAGCCCAGATGAACAGGCGATGGACGGGTATCCGGAGGAGGACAACTACACGCCCCCTCCGAAGACGAGATTAGCCTCAGCGACGACGAGTTTGGCATGCCTGAGGACCCCGTGGAGCAGGAGCGCTTCAAGCGCCGGCTTATTGCCACTGCGAGGAGCCTGAAGAAGAAGCAGCAGCAGCTTCAAGCTGATCAAGACCTGCTCACAGACAGATGGACAGAAGTCCTGGCAGCCGAGGAATATGGACTCGAGCGCCACACGGCTTACCGGCCGCCTCGAGGTCGGGATAAAACTTCATATCAGCCCGAATACCAGCCCGCACCCCCGCACCAGTTTACTATGGCCCGGGGCAATACTCAGGACCTGTGCGATAGATTGGATAACACCGCAGGACAACCAAGATCGATCTACGGATCACGGGGGCGCGATGCAGCACATGACGATGACCGTCATACCGGATACACTAATAGTAAATCCGGCTGGGCCGAACACAACCAGCCAGACTTAGCCGGACTGCGTCGCGACATAGCCCAGCACAGAGGCACCGCACACCCCCTCTGCTTCACCGATGAAGTGATGGATCATGAATTCCCAGAAGGGTTCAAACCCGTAAACATCAAATTATACGATGACACAACAGACCCCGCAGTATGGATTAAAGATTTCCTTCTCCACATCCACATGGCCCGCGGAGACAATCTACACGCCATCAAGTATCTTCCCCTTAAGCTCAAAGGAACCGCCCGACACTGGCTAAACAGCCTGCCCGCAAATTTCATTGGCAGTTGGGAAAACCTGGAAGACGCATTCCTTGACAACTTCCAAGGCACATATGTGCGACCTCTGGACACTGATGACTTGAGCCACATTACTCAACAGCCCGGAGAATCAGCCAGGAAATTCTGGACTCGGTTCCTAACTAAAAAGAACCAAATAGTTGACTGTCCAGATGCCGAAGCCCTGGCGGCCTTCAAGCATAATATCCGCGATGAGTGGCTCGCCCGACACCTCAGCCAGGAGAAACCCAAGTCCATGGCAGCTCTCACGACACTAATGACCCGCTTTTGCACGGGCGAGGATAGCTGGTTGGCTCGCAGCAGCACTACGCCACATTCTGGCACTTCAGACGTCCGTGAAAATAATGGCAAGCTACGGCGCATTAGACACAAGCGACAGAACAACGGCGACAACACCGAAGACACGGCAGTCAACGCCGGATTCAGCAAATCCAAATCCGGTCAGCGGAAGAAACCGTTCAAACGAAACAATCAGGGACCGTCTAGTCTGGACCGCATACTGGAGCGCCCATGCCAAATTCATGGCACCCCAGACAAGCCAGCCAACCACACTAATAGAGACTGCTGGGTGTTCAAACAGGCCGACAAAACAAACGCTGAAAACAAGGACAAGGGGTTGCACAACAACGATGACAAAGAGCCCCGGTGTCCGAACACAGGGGGACAGAAGAAATTCCCCCCCCCCCAGGTGAAAACGGTCAACATGATCTATGCTACTCACATTCCCAGGTGGGAACTGAAGCGAGCACTACGGGACGTCTATGCGATGGAGCTAGTCGCCCCAAAATTCAACCCATGGCCAGCTTGTCCGATCACCTTCGATCGTAGGGATCATCCTACTAGCATCCGTCATGGCGGTTCGGCCGCACTGGTTCTAGACCCAATCATAGACGGATTTCACCTCACACGGCTCCTTATGTACGGAGGCAGCAGCCTGAACCTGCTTTCTCAGGACATAGTGCGCAAAATGGGCATCGACCCTTCAAGGATCAAGCCCACCAAAACCACCTTTAAAGGTGTAATTCCTAGAGTAGAGGCCCGTTGTACGGGCTCTATAACATTGGAAGTGGTGTTCGGATCTCCGGATAACTTCCGAAGCGAAGAGTTAATCTTCGATATCGTCCCTTTCCGTAGTGGTTACCACACACTGCTCGGATGAACCGCATTCGCTAGATTCAATGCGGTACCACACTATGCATTCCTTAAGCTCAAGATGTCAGGCCCGTGCGGGTTAATAACAGTCAACGGAAACATGGACTGCTCTCTCCGTACAGAAGAGCATACTGCAGCCATCGCGGTAGAAGTACAATGCGGCCTCCTCCGGCAAACCACCGATCCTGCGACGACAACCTCAAGCACCGTCAAGCGAGTTCGGAGCACCCCGCAACAGGATCACCAGGCACGCTAAGAGCGCGACTAGCAGTCCGGCCTCCGCTCAAATCCCATCAAAGTAGCATTCGTGCCACGCGTACACAATTACGCACTCAAAATACCATGGGCACAGGCGGAGGCGCAGTAGTGGCTCAGTCAACAGTGCGGTATCACCGCCACATACCTTCATAACCTTTCCTTTTACCTTTCAGGACATTGCTTTAGTGCAGCCTCTTCAGAAGAGCCGAATTGTCGGACTTACGTAGGAGAGAAAACCAAGGAGGCAACAGACTTTGCACACAGAAGGAAATACCCAGGTGGAATCTATTTACGATCGTTATACCTATTTTATCTATCTGTACGTAGCTTGCCCCTGGATAGGATATGTCAAATAATCCTATTTATCTCCGCTTAATGCATTCATTGTAAACATATGCTTAAACATATTATTCATCAATGGGAGATCATATATAGCGTCAGCTTATTATTATTATTTGAGCATTTTTTCTTATAAATGTTTATTTAATATTGCCAGGGGCTTCTTATGGCGCCTCATAATACGGCAAAACAAGTCCAAACACTTTCAACAGTGCGGCACCCCGAACTTATAGCACTATATGCTTCAGCTCCGAATCATGTCTTGGGTCTACAGTTGGGTTAGCCTGACTCCCTTGTTTTGGTGCCTTACGTTCCGTTATATCGGCTAAGGTAGCGCAGGGAGAACTACTACGATTGTGTCCCGGTTCTTCCGAATGAGCACCTCAGTAGAGAAAGCCGAAAACTGACTGGCATGATGTGGCGAGAGCTGGTCGCTGTTCGAGAGGTCTTAAAATCCTTAAAGATTTTTCTGCTTTAGGCGATAAATCGGCTTCGTCCGATCTAGGCATATATAGCGCCCCAATTCGGCCTTCCGGATTCTAGGGGCTTCGCTAAAATTTAAAATTGTCGACTTCTATGGCTAAGTGAAGGTTATAAAGCCGCATAGTCTGATTGCCTTGTTCGCTGTGCCAGACACCTCCTTAAGGGACCAAACATTTGGATAAAGAGTGTCCGGGTTTTCCACGAACACCCTAGTATTAGTTACGTGGGGGCGGAAGCCGACAACTGGCCTACTTTCAGAATTTTATAAATAGCCGCACAGAAGGTAATATTTTAAATAACAAAAGTGCTACATAGCACAAGTAACTTCGTCCTTAAATTACAAACATGACATAAGTGAATTCATTCTAAAATTATGTCCTTGGTACATTCATCGGCCACGAGGCAAGCGCCCTTCATAACGCCATCGTAATACTTCTCCGGATAGCGATGCGCCTTGCCCTCCGGCGGCCCGTCCTTCACTAGCTTCTCCGCATCCAGCTTGCCCCAATGCACCTTCGCGCGGGCAAAGGCCCAGCGGGCACCCTCAATGCAAACTGATCGCTTGATGACTTCGAGCCGCGGACAGGCATTCACCATCCGCTTGATCAGGCCGAAGTAGCTAGCCGGCAGGGGTTCACCAGGCCACATACGGACTATGAAATCTTTCATAGCCGCATCGGCCGCCCTGTGGAGTTCGACCAACTGCTTCAGTTGGTCACTCAGAGGCATTGGATGTTCGGCCCCAGCATACTGGGACCAGAACAGGTTCTCCATTGAGCTCCCCTCCTGGGCACAGTAGAACTCCGCGGCATCTAATACGCTGCGTGGCAGATCTGCGAATGCCCCTGGAGAGCTCTGAACTCGGGTAAGTAAAAGAAACGCCTCCTCCACATGTTTGCTTTGCATAAAGAATTTCTTACCCGCCACTATCTTTTTGGCCTCCTGGATTTCCTGCTGTGCCTTCTCGGCTTCGGCCTTGGCATCTTTTATACTTGCAAGGGCCTTCGCAAGCTCGGCCTCTTTCGCCTTAAGCTCATGCTCCACGGACTCGAACTTTTTGTCGAGCTCCTGGAGCTCTTGTTGTACCTCACCCACTCTAGCATCTTGCTTTTCGCGCTCCTTGCGTTCCAAGGCCGCCTTGTGTTCGGCCTCGGACAGCGCTTTCTTTAGAGATGACACTTCGGTGGTGGCCCCTATTACAAAATCACGATGATTCGTTGTTAGAATAACCAATTTTATCTATCCTTCATTATATGAGAGAGGGGAATCACTCACCTTTGTTCTCTTTGAGCTGCCTCCTTGTGAAGTCGAGCTCTCCCTGCGCCTGCTCCAAGTCCTGTTTTAGTCCAGCGATCTCGGCCGTACGGACAGTAGCGGCAAGCAGCACAACCTATTTATTCACATTCAAACTTATTGTTAGACTCCTGGGATTATAACTGACCCTCCATTTGGTCTTTCTTTCCGAACACCAAACAGAGTATCAGGGGCTACTACCTATCAGGTGGTAATTTCACACATTTTTATTACTTACCTCAAAGCCTGTTAGGAGGCTGGTGCAAGCTTCGGTTAGTCCGCTCTTGGCGGACAAAACCTTCTAAATCACCGCACTCATAAGAGTACGGTGCTCTTCATCCATGGAAGCGCCTCGAAGCGCTTCCAGCAGATAATCCGATGCCTCAAGCGTGGCGGAAGTCTTCGGCACAGACGGCTTGCCCTCCTTAACGAGGGGCTGCCCGCCTGAGTCCGGAACCGTGGGAGGTTCCGGAACAGTGTTCGGCTGAGAGTCCGGCTTACTGCGGCTCTCATCAACATGATCCACGGGGATCTTGAACCCCGTGTGTCCGACGTCTGGAGTGCCGCCTTGGGGCACCTCCAGAGCCACCTCCCCCCGCTCCGGAAGCCTTTGGGACAACACCTCCGTGTCATTCGTAGGCTAAGGAGTAGTGGCCGTCGGGAGCGAGTTCATCGCCGAATCGCTCAAGGACCCGTCCGAAGACGACACCTCGGGATGGACCCTGGCCGGACTACATACAAGTTCGGCGTTATAACAAAACTATGAAGCAATATTATGATAGAGTGCGGATACTTACGATCGCACTATGGGCTTCTTCCTGGGCAGCCACCCCTCCTCGCTATCGGTGGCGGTGCCGGAGTAGTCCGGAAGGGACGCCTTTCCCTTCTTGAACGTCCCAACCTCCCCCTCCGGGGCGGCCTTCCTCTTTCTCTCAACCCCCCCCCCCCCCGATACGGGGAGGTGGAGTTTCTTCTTTGTTTTCCCCCGCCCCCACGTGAGGAATCTGCCTCGTCGTCATCGGACGACGAGGGTATGACGGCCTTGCGCCGGGGGCCTCTCCTGGCCCCCTGGTCCGCCCTCTCAGGCCCTCGTCCTCTCCGGATGGGGTGGCCTCCTCCTCTTCTTCTTCTTCTTCCCCATCGGGGGAGGAGTGTGCCTCGCCATCTTCGAACGAGGCCTCCGGTATGACTTTACGCCGAAGACCCTTCCTGGTCCCCGGGGCCTTCTTCTCGGCCTTTTTCTCTGATGCCTTGTAGGGCGCCGGAACTAGCATCTCCGTCAGGAGAGCATTGGCTAGACCTTCGGGCAGTGGAGCCGGACAGTCGATCCGTTCCGCTGTCTCCACATAATCATGATCAAATATGCACAATTACTTAAAGACTCCCCCACGAATACATTAAACTGAATCCGGTGGTAGTCAGAAAACTCACCGGACGAGGGGGCCGTGCGGCGTGAAGTCCACGGTCCTCGGATATGGGAGGAGGCACTTCGGAGGACTTGAACAGTGCCTTCCACGCATCTTTGTGCTTCATGCCATAGAGCTTTCTAAGCGTCTGGTGTTCAGACGGAACGAACTCCCACAGATTAAACACCCGCCTTTGGCATGGAAGAATCCGGCGAACGAGCATGACCTAGATCACGTTGACAAGCTTGATGTTCTTGTCCTTCATATTCTTGAGACAGTTTTTGAGTCCGGTCAGCTCCGCAGGTTCGCCCCAGGCCAGACCCTTCTTTTCCCAGGAAGTGAGCCGCGTGGGGGTTCCGGATCGGAATTCGGGGGCCACCGCCTAGTTGGCATCACGGGGCTCGGTGATGTAGAACCACCCCAATTGCCACCCTTTTACGGTCTCCGCGAAGGAGCCGCCAAGCTAGGTGACGTTAGGCATCTTGCCCACCATGGCCCCTCCGCATTCCGCTTGTTGGCCACTCATGATCTTCGGCTTCATGCAGAAGATTTGCGTCCACAAGCCAAAGTGAGGCTGGATGCGGAGGAAGGCCTCGCATATGATGATGAACACCGAGATGTTGAGAACGAAATTCGGGGTGGAGTGGAAACCCCAGTCCACGGACGAAGGGGTGGAGTGGAAACCCAGTCCACGGACGAAGTGGGCGAGAAACACGACCCTCTCGTGGGGTCCCGGAGTTGGAGTGACCTGCCCGTCGTCTGGTAGCCGGTGCGCTATGTCTGCGGCCAAGTATCCGGCCTCCCGAAGACTCGCGATGTCCTTCTCCTTCACGATGGAAGCTACCCACTTGCCTCCTGCTCCGGACATGTTTAGCTGTGCGGAGAAGACTTGGGCTAGGGCGCTAGAGCTCGAGGGGGCAAGAGTGGGCAAAGGAGGAAGGAGGCGTGGGTGAAAATGAGGGTCCTTTATCCCTTTATAGAGGTGACGAAAGTGGTGCGCCTCTCCACTTGCCCATTGAGAATCGCTTACTTCCCAAGCGCCACGATTGATGGCACAGTGGGATTACCCATACCCGTATTGATGAGAATCTCGTGATAAGGGGACACGGTCTTTGCTTTGACAAGACGTATCAAGGAAACCGCCTCTCAATACACGCTGTGGCTGGTTGTGGGAAAACGGTTCGAATAATGACCCGACCGTAATGACATATCACGTCGTCTAAAAAGTTGTCAGCTGAAGTATCATTCTCTCTACGGTGGTATGTAAAGATCATTTTTGCAGATCCGGACATGGTCCATGTGTTCGATAATAACCTTGGAGTATTTGGAAGGAGGAACCCGCCTTGCAATGCCGAAGACAAGACTGTATGCCAGACTCACCGTCATTGAAGCCTGGTTCAGGGGCTACTGAGAGAGTCCTGGATTAGGGGGTATCCGGACTGCCAGACTATATACATCGTCCGGATTATTGAAGCCTGAAGATACAAGACTAAAGACTCCGTCCCGTGTCCAGATGGGACTCTCCTTTGTGTGGGAGTCAAGCTTGGCGATCCGGGTATTATATTTCCTTCCTTGTAACCGACTCCATGTAAACCCTAGCCCTCTCCGGTGTCTATATAAACCGGAGAGGTTGGTCCTTAGAAGGCCGATCACAATTACAATCATACCATCATAGGCTAGCTTCTAGGGTTTAGCCTCTACGATCTCGTGGTAGATCTACTCTTGTACTACTCATATCTTCAATATTAATCAAGCAGGAAGTAGGGTTTTACCTCCATCGAGAGGGCCCGAACCTGGGTAAACATTGGTCCCTTGCTTCCTATTACCATCAGCCTAAGACGCACAGATCGGGACCCCTACCCGAGATCTGCCGGTTTTGACACCGACACACGTGCCACCGAAACCGAGGTTGACTCCTTCCTCTTCAAACTCCATTCAAATTCACTCGAGAGTCGGGTTCTACCTCAAATGGATTCGTTGTGCCTTCTTAGGTACAAGGACTTGACCACGAAGAATCTAGGAGGGGGACTCGTGCAAACATCGAGGAAGGAGAAGGAGGGAAGCATCAAGATTTATGAGGAGACGGAGTACCCGGACACGAAGCCACGGAAGGGCCAAGTCCCCTGGATACCACGGGTGCCTGGACCCCGCCCGGGCGTCGCCCCTGCGTACCCCGGGTGCCCAGCCGCCGCTTGGGCCGCACCTCGAGTGCCCGGCCTTCCGCCTGGTCTGGCCCAGCCACCACCGGGTGCCCGGCCTTGATCCCCAGGTGCCCGGCCCCCCTGCGCCCAGCCGCACGGCGCCACCCCGGGTGCCCGGGATTGGGACCCCTGGGTGCGCGGGCCCCCTTCACTCGGCCACTGTCCGGTCCGGGTGCCCGGTCGAACCTGAGTGTTGCTCCCTGACCGGTCCGGGTGCCCGGTCCCCTGCACCCCGAGTGCCCAGACGACTCCGAATATGCCTGCGTGCATTTTGGGCATTTGACCCTTGTATCGCCCTCTCCCCTCTATTTCGTCCCTAGACTATATATACCCCTTCACTAGCTCATTTAGAGGGATAGCAAAGTATTGGATAGTCAAAGAGAGAGCTTTGTTCATCTTCCTCCCATGGAGATCATGACCTCCTAAGGGAGAAGATCCTCTTGTGGATATCAAGACCCCATCTAGGGAAGGATCCCCATCATAGGATCATCAAGACCTCTCTCCTCATAGGATTGGGATGAACTAGTACCTTGTATCTTTCCTTTGTTGTTCTTGGATCATTGTGACCTCTTGTGTGTTCTTGGATCTAGCATATGTGTGATTGGATCTAGTCAATTTGAGTCTTTCCCCTCTCTTGTGTTCTTCGTGTTCTTCGTGTTCTTGGGGATTTCCCCTCCAATTCATGAAAGATCTCCACATAGGGTTCCACCCTACAAAAAATTTGTTGATATCTACAAGACTCATAGGCCATGGCCCATCAATGCACTGGATGAGTGGACCTACTTAGTGAAATTCCCAACAGAGATTGATGTTGCTCATGTTGTAGGTTACCCATGCTTTGGTCTGAAAAAAGAAAATGTCATTGTCAATGTGGAGATTTGGAAAGGCAATGTGGAGGCAGAGGATGATATTCAAGATGTCTGGCTTAAAATTAGGAGGATGAACCCCAAATGGTGTGAGTGGGCTATGCTTAACCAGATCACTTCCACCCTAGGGGTGCTTCTAGATGTTGACTGGCAGCACAACTTCAAATCCTTCTATGAAACTGTCGGGGTGAAGATCTCCTACAAAGACCCCACAAAAATCCCCACAGAAAGACTCTTTGGGATCCAGGGCAAGATATACAGGTTGTTGATTGAGCTTGAGCCAGCTTTGCCTGTAGCTGGAATAGTGACAGCTACCAACCCTTCTCTGGATACTAACACTTCTCTAGAAACTAGGTCAAAATACAGTGCCTCTACTGATGGAAGATCTAAGTGGGGCTTTAGAACAGGTTCTGATACTGGCTCTCTCACTAGTCATGGTACATCTAGTCACAGAACTGAGGTCCCAGGGCACCAACACTCCCAAGGGGGAAAACCCCTACTTCTATGCACAAAAATCAACTCCCTGAGCCTCAATATCTACCTAGAATGCAGATGTTAGAGCAACTGCTCAACACTGAGCATGGGGACTCCATTGGTTTCAACCATTTGAGAGAAATGGAGCTGGATGAAGACGAGGACGTGATCTCTGATGAAGAAACTGAAGAGCAGGACAATGTGTCTGATTCTGAACAGCTGAATCTGGAGATGCAATATGACTCAAACTTCCCCTCTCTGAGAGCTGCATGGAAGCAAGAAATTGGGACCAGTTCAAGCGTCTAAAATGAGCTCAAGTATTGCTGGGGACAAAAGGACTATCTTGAAAAAATCCCAACAACTTAAGGAGGTCCAGAACCTAGAGATCCATGATAACCCCACAAGTGTAGGGGATAATTGTAGCCTCTTTTGATAAGTAAGAGTATCGAACCCAACGAGGTGCTAAAGGTAGAACAAATATTCTCTCAAGTCCTATCTACCACTGATACGACTCTACGCATGCTTAGTGTTCGCTTTACCTAGAACAAGTATGAAACTAGAAGTACTTTGTAGGTGTTGTTGGATAGGTTTGCAAGATAATAAAGAGCACGTAAATATAAAGTAGGGGTTGTTTAGATGAAGAAGCAATAAAGTAAATATAGCGAGTGTGGAAAAGTGGTGGTAGGAGTTGTGAAATTGTCCCTAAGCAATTGACTACGTTACTAGACCGATAATCACTATTGCATAAGCTAACATACTTTCTCTACTTGGATCATATGCACTTATGATTACAACTCTAACAAGCATCCGCAACTACTAAAGATTCATTAAGGTAAAACCCAACCATAGCATTAAAGCATCAAGTCCCCTTTATCCCATACGCAACAACCTACTTACTCGGGTCTGTGCTTTTGTCACTCATGCCACCCACCATAAGCAAATCATAAACATATTGCAAACCCTACAGCGGAAATCCCTCACGCTTGCGCGACACGGAGGGCACAATAAGACAGCACCAGTAATAAAACATGCAACTCAAACTAATCATAGCAATTCATCAATCACCAATAGGACAATGAAAATCTACTCAGACATCATAGGATGGATACACATCATTGGGTAATAATATGAAGCATAAAGCACCATGTTCAAGTAGAGGGTACAAAGGGATGCGGGAGAGTGGACCGCTGAATATAGAAGGGGGAAGGTGATGGAGATGTTGGTGAAGATGACGGCGGTGTTGGTGAAGATCGCGGTGATGATGATGGCCCCCGGAAGCGCTCTGGCGCCACCGGAAGCAAGGGGGAGAGAGGCCTCCTTCTTATTATTCTTCCTTGACCTCCTCCCTAGATGGGACAAGGGTTTCCCCTCTGGTCCTTGGATCCCATGGCTTGGGAGGGGCGAGAGCCCCTCCGAGATTGGATCTATCTCTCTGTTTCTGCGTTCTCTGATTCTGCCCCTTCACCATTTCCTTTATATCTGGAGATCCATAACTCCGATTGCGGTGAATCTTTCGCCCAGATTTTTCTCGTAAAATTAGCTTTCTTGCGGCAAAAGAAGGGAATCGACTGCCTTACCGGTGGCCCACAAGAGTGCCAGGCGTGCCCAGGGGGGTGGGCGCGCCCCCTGTCTCGTGGCCACCTCGGATACCGTTTCGCGTTGATTCTTCCTCCGGAAAATCCCAAATTTTCCAAAATAATTCTCTGTACGTTTTATCCCGTTTGGATTCTGTTTGATATGGGTTTCTCGCGAAACATAAAACATGCAACAGACAGGAACTGGCACTGGGCACTGGATCAATATGTTAGTCCCAAAAAATAGTATAAAAAGTTGCCAAAAGTATATGAAAGTTGAATAATATTGGCATGGAACAATCAAAAATTATAGATACGACGGATACGTATCAGCATCCCCAAGCTTAATTCCTTCTCGTCCTCGAGTAGGTAAATGATAAAAAGGATAATTTTTGATGTGGAATGCTATCTAGCATAATCTTGATCATATGTCTAATCATGGCGTGAATATTAAGATACGAGTGATTCAAAGCAATAGTCTATCATTTGACATAGAAAACGATAATACTTCGAGCGTACCAATAAAGCAATCATGTCTTTTCAAAACAACAAGGCCAAAGCAAACTTATCCCTACAAAATCATACAGTTTGGCCATGCTTCATCTTCGTCACACAAAAATGCTCCCATCATGCACAACCTTGATGACGAGCCGAGCAATTGGTTCATACTTTTTAACGCGCTTCGGCTTTTTCAACCCTCACACAATACATAAGCGCAAGCCATGGATATAGCACTATAGGTGTAATAGAATATAATGGTGAAGGTTTATATGGAGAAGGCAAAAAGGGAGAAAGTCTGACATCAACGCGGCTAATCAACGGGCTATGGAGATGCCTATCAATTGATGTCAACGCGAGGAGTAGGGATAGCCATGCAACGGATGCACTAGAGCTATAAGTGTATGAAAGCTCAAACTCAAAACTAAGTGGGTGTGCATCCAACTTGCTTGCTGATGGAGACCTAGGGCATTTGAGGAAGCCCATCGTTGGAATATACAAGCCAAGTTCTATAATGAAAATTCCCACTAGTATATGAAAGTGACAACATAGGAGACAATCTATATGAAGAACATGGTGCTACTTTGAAGCACAAGTGTGGAAAAGGATAGTAACATTGCCCCTTCTCTCTTTTTCTCTCATTTTTTCCTTTTTCTCTTTTTTTATTTTTCTTTCTTTTTGGTGGGCTTCTTTGGCCTCTTTTTTTATTTGGGCTTCTTTGGCCTCTTTTATTTTTCATAAAGTCCGGAGTCTCATCCCGACTTGTGGGGGAATCATAGTCTCCATCATCCTTTCCTCACTGGGGCAATGCTCTAATAATGATGATCATCACACTTTTATTTACTTACAACTCAATATTACAACTCGATACCCCGAACAAAGATATGCCTCTATATGAATGCTTCCGGCGGTGTACCGGGATGTGCAATGATCTAGCACAGCAATGACATCAAAAAACGGACAAGCCATGAAAACATCATGCTAGCTATCTTACGATCATGCAAAGCAATATGACAATGAATGCTCAAGTCATGTATATGATGATGATGGAAGTTGCATGGCAATATATTTCGGAATGGCTATGGAAATGCCATAATAGGTAGGTATGGTGGCTGTTTTGAGGAAGATATAAGGAGGCTTATGTGTGATAGAGCGTATCATATCACGGGGTTTGGATGCACCGGCGAAGTTTGCACCAACTCTCGAGGTGAGAAAGGGCAATGCACGGTACCGTAGAGGCTAGCAAATTGCGGAAAGGTGAGAGTGCGTATAATCGATGGACTCACATTAGTCATAAAGAACTCATATACTTATTGCAAAAGTTTATTAGCCCTCGAAGCAAAGTACTACTACACATGCCCCTAGGGGGATAGATTGGTAGAAAAAGACCATCACTCGTCCCCGACTGCCACTCATAAGGAAGACAATCAAAGAAACACCCCATGCTTCAAATTTGTCACACAACAGTTACCATACGTGCATGCTACGGGACTTGCAAACCTCAACACAAGTGTCTGTACAATCCACAACCACCCACTAGCATGACTCTAATATCACCATCTTTATATTGCAAAACTATTGCAAGGAATCAAACATATCATATGCAGCGATCTACAAGTTTATGTAGGATTTTATGACTAACCATGTGAATGACTAATTCCTGTCATCTCTCTAAATAGATATAAGTGAAGCAAGAGAGTTTAATTCTTTCTACAAAAGATATGTCCACGCTCTAACAAATATAAGTGAAGTAAAAGATCATTCTACAAATGGCAGTTTTCTATGTGAAGAGAACCAAGTAATCCAAACTTCAAATGATATAAGTGAAGCACATGAAGCATTCTATAAAGCCATACTCAAAAGATTTAAGTGAAGTGCAATGAGCATTCTATAAATCAACCAAGGACTATCTCATACCAGCATGGTGCAAAAAAGAAAAGTGAAAACTAAATGCAAAAGACGCTCCAAGACTTGCACATAATGCATGAACAAAACGAATTCGAAAACATACCGATACTTGTTGAAGAAAGAGGGGATGCCTTCCGGGGCATCCCCAAGCTTCGACGCTTGAGTCTCCTTGAATATTTACTTGGGGTGCCTCGGGCATCCCCAAGCTTGAGCTCTTGCTTCTCTTCCTTTTCCTCATATCAAGACCACCTTGATTAGACACTTCATCCACACAAAACTTCAACAGAAAACTCGGTAAGATCCGTTAGTATAATAAAGCAAATCACTACTCTAAGTACTGTAGAAAACCAATTCATATTTTATTTTTTCATTGTGTATACTGTAATATAACTTTTTCATGGCTTAAATCCACTGATATAAATTGATAGATTCATCAAAACAAGCAAACTATGCATCAAAAACAGAATCTGTCAAAAACAGAACAGTCTGTAGCAATCTGAACATCCACCATACTTCTGGTACCCCAAAACTTCTACCAAAATTAGGAAAAATAAAAAGTTGTATAGCAAGACAATGCAAAAGGAATCTGAACCAATTGACGTTCCAGCTAAAAATGTAAAATCGCGCACTACAGCCAAAGTTTCTGTCCTGCATCGTACAAACCAACAAGCATTGTAAACATCCTAAAGGCAAACCTTGGCACATTATTTTTATAATACAATGGAATTGCACAAGGGGATAATTATTTTTGATGAAAAGTTTCTGTAATCAAGATTCACAAATTTTCTATAAGCATGAACAAAGTTCAAGGAGCTCTCCCACTTCAACAATGCTTGTCTCTCTCACTTTCACTTTCCTTTTTAAAAAGTTTTTATGTTCCCCTCTTTATTTTTTTTAAACTATATAAAAGCACTCAACAGAAATAAATGACTCTCTAAAACTTTTGGGTTGTCTCCCTGGTAGCGCTTTCTTTAAAGTCATTAAGCTAGGCATATAGTGCTCAAGTAATGAATCCACCCGGATCCCAAGGTATATCAAAGCCAATTTTAATTAACAATGATTTGTAATTTAGTACTGAGCACAAAGTAACATATATCATGCAACAACGAAGTCTAACTCTCTTCCTATGCTTCGGCATGTCATAAAAGAACAATTCATGCACACCAAGTAAAGGCCAATGCATAGTATAAGCAGTTTCTTGCAATTCTATCGTGTTGGAAACATAAAGAGGCGGAGATGTAGTTCCTCTCTCATAATAATTGCAAGTAGGAGCATCAAGCACATGCATATCACATTCATCAAAATTATCATGTGCAATGGTAAAAGGCAACCCATCAATATAATCCTTAATAAGCACAAACTTCTCTGATATAGTGTAGTAGGGAGAATTCAAAAAGATAATAGGACTATCATGCGTGGGTGCAATAGCAACAATTTCATGTTTAACATAAGGAACTATAGCAAGTTCATCTCCATAAGCATAATTCATATTGGCATCTTTGCCACAAGCATAGCAAGCATCATCAAAAAGGGATATTTCAAGAAAATCAACGAGATCATAGCAATCATCATAGCAATCATCCTTCGGTAAGCACGAAGGGGAATTAAACAATGTATGAGTTGAAGAGTTACTCTCATTAGAAGGTGGGCATAGGTAGCTAATCCGCTCTTCCTCCTTTTGTTCTTCCCTCTCCTCATCATCTTCTCATCCAATGAGCTCACAGTTTCATCAATTTCTTCTTCCATAGCTTCCTGCAAAATATTAGTCTCTTCTTGGACAGCGGAGACTTTCTCCATAAAAGCATTAATATAGTAATTGTATTCATAATTTTCATAGCAATATCTAAGTATAGCAAGATTTTCTAGCCTATAAACACCATCATCATCAAAAGCTTCATATTTTTCAAACAAAGATTCAATTTCATAAGCAGCCTTAAAAGCAACAAATTCTTCTATTTGTTCCACATCATAGTAATCATATATACCATTAGCATAAGAAGCTAAGGTTTCATTATCATTAAATTTGCATGAAAAGGGAAAGTGTGGAGCCTTCATCCTAGAGCAACAAGTAATATCATATCTCAAGCATAGATCCTGGGTATACCAATGCAACATAATAAATTGGTCCCATAATAGTTTCCCTTTTTGTGTCGAGCGATAATCCCTAAAGTATTCACGTTGATCCAACGTGTCTCCCATTATAAAGTTGAATGGGGTTTTCTCAGGATTATCAAAGTAGTACATAATATCGTTCACATAATGAGAATCGAGGGTTTTATGAGTTACCCCATCTCTATGAGTAGCAAGTACACCTAATTTTTTTTGTATTTTGTGTTCCATATCCATAACTAAAGATAGAGAACAAATTAGAACAGCAAATAAAAATTACTTAGTCATAAAGCAAACAAGCACACACGAGAATATTCACCCCACGCTATGACTCCCCGACAACCGCGCCAGAAAAAGGTCTTCATAACCCACAAGTGTAGGGGATAATTGTAGCCTCTTTCAATAAGAAAGAGTGTCGAACCCAACGAGGAGCTAAAGGTAGAACAAATATTCTCTCAAGTCCTATCTGCCACTGATATGAGTCTACGCACGCTTAGTGTTTGCTTTACCTAGAACAAGTATGAAACTAGAAGTACTTTGTAGGTGTTGTTGGATAGGTTTGCAAGATAATAAAGAGCACGTAAATATAAATTAGGGGCTGTTTAGATGAAGAAGCAATAAATTAAATATAGCGAGTGTGGAAAAGTGGTGGTAGAAGTTGTGAAATTGTCCCTAAGCAATTGACTACGTTACTAGACCGATAATCACTATTGCAATTCAATTTCAGGGAGAGGCATAAGCTAACATACTTTCTCTACTTGGCTCATATGCACTTATGATTGGAACTCTAGCAAGCATCCGCAACTACTAAAGATTCATTAAGGTAAAACCCAACCATAGCATTAAAGCATCAAGTCCCCTTTATCCCATCCGCAACAACCTACTTACTCGGGTCTGTGCTTCTGTCACTCACGCCACCCACCATAAGCAAATCATAAACATATTGCAAACCCTATAGCAGGAATGCCTCATGCTTGCGCGACACGGAGGGCACAATAGGACAACACCAATAATAAAACATGCAACTGAAACCAATCATAGCAATTCATCAATCACCGATAGGACAACAAAAATCTACTCAGACATCATAGGATGGCAACACATCATTGGGTAATAATATGAAGCATAAAGCACCATGTTCAAGTAGAGGGTACAGCGGCATGCGGGAGAGTGGACCGTTGAATATAGAAGGGGGAAGGTGATGGAGATGTTGGTGAAGATGACGGAGGTGTTGGTGAAGATCACGGTGATGATGATGGCCCCTGGCAGCGCTCTGGCGCCACCGGAAGCAAGGGGGAGAGAGGCCCCCTTCTTCTTCTTCTTCCTTGACCTCCTCCCTAGATGGGAGAAGGGTTTCCCCTGTGGTCCTTGGCTCCCATGGCTTGGGAGGGGCGAGAGCCCCTCCAAGATTGGATCTATCTCTCTATTTCTGCGTTCTCTGATTCTGCCCCTTCACCAGTTCCTTTATATCTGGAGATCTGTAACTCCGATTGGGGTGAATCTTTCGCCCAGATTTTTCTCGTAAAATTAGCTTTCTTGTGGCAAAAGAAGGGCATCAACCGCCTTACGGGTGGCCCACGAGAGTGCCAGGTGCGCCCAGGGGGGTGGGCGCGCCCCCCTGTCTCGTGGTCACCTTAGACACCGTTTCGTGTTGATTCTTCCTCCGGAAAATCCCAAATATTCCAAAATAATTCTCCATATGTTTTTATCCCATTTGGATTCTGTTTGATATGGGTTTCCTGCGAAACATAAAACATGCAACAGATAGGAACTGGCACTGGGCGGTGGATCAATATGTTAGTCCCAAAAAATAGTATAAAAAGTTACCAAAAGTATATGAAAGTTGAATAATATTGGCATGGAACAACCAAAAATTATAGATACGATGGAGATGTATCAGTCCACAAAGCTTATAGTAAGAAACAAGCCTCTTTTACACTGTTCAATAACCCTTCCTTTCTTTCTGTTGCTTCTAATATTGGAGTAGAGGTTGATTTACCTAATAATTGTTTACCTAACTATTCTACTCCTTCTAGTAGCACTACTCATTTAAATTCAGACATGACTAAAGCTCATGGAGATGAAATTTTAGCTGATCACATAGTCACCTCTGATGCTCCCTCTAGTCCTAATGAGGGACTTTGGTCCCTGGTCTGCAGGAATAAATGGGGCAAGCACCCCAGATCAGAGGTGATCAAATGAATGCCCTATTCTGGAATGGTAGGGGCATCTCTGCTGCAGGTAGAAAGCCTCTTATTATAGATACTATTGCTAAAACTCATGCTACTATCATAGGTTTTCAAGAGACTAAGAAGGAAGATCCCCCCCCCTCTTATCTCAAATCTATAGTAGGGAATAGGGACTTTGCCTGGCACCACCTCCCAACAAAAGGCTCTGCTGGAGGCATCCTAATGGGAGTGGACCAGGATATATTTGAAATCACTACATGGTCTCACTTAGACTTCTCCGTTACTTGTGAGTTGAGACACAAATGCAATAGCAACTTATTTAGGGTCATTACAGTGTATAGGTCCCCATATGAGGAAGGTAAAGGGGCCTTCATCAGTGAACTCCATACACTGTTTGTAGATTCCAAAATTCCTACTCTAATTGGAGGAGATTTCAACCTAGTTAGAAATGCTAAGGAAAAAAGCAATGAGGTCATCAACCATAGATGGAGTGATAATTTTAATGCTTGGATAGAGATCTGGGGACTCCTAGAGATTAAGCTCTCTAGTAGAAAATTCACTTGGGCTAATAACCAAGTTGACCTCACCATGTCTACTATTGACAGACTTTTTTGTAATACTGATATGGATGGGTTATACCCTCTAGGTACATGTAAATCCCTCCCTAGATGTGGAAGTGACCACACTCCACTTCTATGGGACTCTGGGATTGATTCTCTTCCTAGAAAATGTAATTTCAAGATGGAGAAATGGTGGCTCCTCAGAGCTGATTTTTTTGACCTAGTGCATAGAATATGGTCAGAACCTAATAGAGCCACTTCTACCATAGAGAATTGGCAAATTAAAATCAAGATCCTTAGGAGAGTTACCAAAGGGTGGAACTCCAGTGAAGAGGCTAATCTCAGGAGATATAAGAAAATACTCCTAGAAGAGTTTGATATGTTAGATATTAGAGCTGAAAATTCTGACTTAACTGAGGCAGATTTTAATAGAATGAAATTCATTCAATCTGAGTTACAGAAGATCTGGCTTTAGGAAGAGGTTAAATCCAAAAAAAGATATAGAGCTAGAGACATCACTGAGGGTGATAGGAATACTGCCTATTTTCATGCAGTTGCTAACCAGAGGAGGAGGAAAACTCTCATCCACTCCCTAGATGGTCCTAATGGACCTGTCTCACATATTAAAGATATGCTTAATGTGGCTAGTGAGCTCTATGAAGATTTGTTCAAAAAGGAAAACAGTGGTGGTTTCAAAATCAAGACTGACTTCATCTCAGCTGGTGAGAGAGTTACCCCAGTAGAGAATGAGGCTCTTAAAGACCCCTTTACTGAAGAAGAGGTCAAAAAAAGCAGTTTTAGATTCTTACCCAGATGGGGGCCCTGGCCCTGATGGGATCCCCTTCTTCTTCTACCAACAATTTTGGGCCTGACTAAAGCTGACCTGGTAGCTATGTTTAATGATTTTCAGTCAGGAAAACTAGATATCCGCAGGCTCAATTTTGCTATGCTTACTTTGATTCCTAAGGAGCCTCATGTTACTTCTATGAAAAAGTTTAGACCTATTAGCTTGATTAACTATAGTTTTAAAATTTTCTCTAAAGTTCTTACCAATAGATTGGCTAAGATACTTCAGAGGTTGATAGCTAGTAATCAGTCTGCCTTCCTAAAAGGCAGATATATTTTGGAAAGTGTAGTCACTGCACATGAAGTTGTGCATTCTGTCTATGCTGGAAAAAAGCAAGGGTTAGTCTTTAAACTAGACTATGAAAAAGCCTTTGACAAAGTGGATCTTAGCTTCCTCCTAGACTTGTTAGACAAAAGAGGTTTTGGTGGTAAGTGGATTAGTTGGATTCGCCAAATTACTCATAATGGCTCGGTGGGAGTCATGATGAATAATGTAGAAAGTGACTTTTTCATCTCAGGGAAAGGGCTTCGACAGGGGGACCCCATTTCCCTACTCCTCTTCAACCTAGTAGTAGATATTCTTACTAAGATGTTGTCCAAAGCAGCAGCTAGTGGTCTGATTGCAGGCCTATGCACTGAAGTATGCCCAGGGGGGATCATTTGCCTACAATATGCTGACGACACTCTCCTATTTTTAGATAATGACCTCACTCATGCCAATAATCTTAGAACTATTATGACCTGTTTTGAGCAAGTCTCTGGGATGAGGATTAACTATACTAAGAGTGAACTCATTCCCATTAATATACTAGAGGTTGACTTTAGACCTTTCTTATCAATCTTAGAGTGTAAAGGGGGTGTTTTCTCTATTAAATACCTTGGGATTCCTCTGCACCATGATAAGCTCAGGAAAGAAGATATCCAACCTCTAATAGATAAGGTCATGAAGAGGATAGTTGGGTGGAGGGGAAGCTCCTCTCTTATAGAGGCAGGCTCGTCCTAATCCAGGCTTGTTTATCCAGCATCCCCATCTATCTGCTTTCTTTCTTCAAATTCCCTAAGTGGGCCATTGAGATGGTCAACTCTCAGATGGCCAAATGCTTGTGGAATGACTTTGAAGACCATAGGAAACTGCACCTAGCAAACTGGAGACTGGTGTGTATGAAAAAGGAATTTGGAGGTCTGGGGATTCCCAACCTCCAGGATATAAATCTCTGTCTGTTAGGGTCTTAGGGGAAAAGATATTATGATGGAGAAGGAAAGCCTTGGAAAATGATCATTGATCATAAATACATGGCTGGTAGAATCAATATCTTTGCCCCAAGCTTGTCCCCCAATACCTCTAGATTTTGGAAAGGCATTAAAACAACCATCCAGGCACTAAAGTTTTGCTATAGATGGAAAATTGGTTCAGGCACTAAAGTCAGATTCTGGGAGTATACCTGGTTTGGCACCTCCCCTCTGGCTGTCCAGTTCTGGCCTATTTACTCCATTTGCAATCAACAAACTAAGAGTGTTAGTGAGGTTTGGGATGGGCTTCAGCTCAAGATGACTTTTAGGAGGAATTTTGATGAAATACTTATGGAGCAATATCATCAGTTGGTTGAGGTTGCTGGGAGTGTGGTTCTCACCGATGATACAGATGCTTTAATCTGGCAACTTGATAATAAAGGAATTTATTCCACTAGCTCCCTCTATCATATAATCAACTTTAGGGGGGTGCAACCTATTTATATTCCATCTGTTTGGAAGCTTAGAACCCCCCCCCTAAGATTCATGTTTTTCTCTGGCTCTTCTCTAATAATAAGCTGATGACCACAGACAATCTTAGGAAAAGACAAATTATTAAACCTCTGGAATGTGTTTACTGCTCTCAAGCAGAAACAAGTAACCACCTGTTTTTTGATTGTATAGTAGCTAAACAGATCTGGCCGCTGGTTGCTAATCATTCTGGGTTGTTGGAACTAACTTTGAATCAGTTGCTAAACTGTAGGTAGCTAATGGGAAACATTCTGCCCTTAAGACTGTTAGTGCAGCAGTGCTTTGGTGTCTCTGGAAATATAGAAACTCTATCATTTTCAATAACACATTGTGGATCTTGATTAACTAGGTGTTGAGACTGATCCTAAAGACTGTCAAAAACTGGACAATGATGTCCTTCAAAAAGAATGCAGAGAGACTGGAGGTCTTCTCAGAGCATCTTGCGAGCTTCCTTCGCCGTCCCCTATTGATTTGTGGCTGACGAAGAAGTTGCCGGTGGGTGCTCCTCTGGTGGAGCCTTGGAACAAGCTAAAGATCTCCGACGGTGACACCGGCTTCGCTTCTCCTTCTAAGAAGCGGGAAACTAGCGCGATCTCCTCCTCCAGCCTGATTTTGATGCTAACGGCGACCTGGTCTCCACAGGCTGTAACATCCCCTCCGCTGAAGACTCGAAAGGCCTCACAGGAGTTGATATGCGCCTAAAATTCTTAGGCTGGTGATGTTCGGCCGGAGACTAGTTATCCCTCTTAAAACCATAAAATTTTATTGTAATTGTGTTTGCACTCTGTTCTTCTTCTATTCGCTGAACTGTTCCTCTTAGTGAGCTGATGTATCCGCACAACTTGAGGGTTTCATTTGAGTAATGGAACTGGGAAGGAGCCTCCCTGTTCTTCTAAAAAAATCACATAAGCTAGTTGGTTGTTTCCACAAAAGGCCCATTGACCAAGTTCATGGGCCAGAACACACATTCGCTTTTTGCCGTATGTAAGATATGCTGCACATAATTTCCCTGTGGTGCGTAAAGCTCCAAACCCCGGGAAATAACATATGTGGATGTCAGTTAGATATTTTTCCCGTGTCGTGTAAAGCTCAAAACCTTGGGAAATAAAATGTCTAGTTGACCACGCACGTATGTAAAGCGGGTCACAATGACAACATCATAAGCAATATTATGCATGTCAACTAGACATGTTTCCCGAGTTGACAAAAAATTAAACAAAAAATAGAGGATTGACTATCATGATATAATATCATATCATATTAAATGATGTATTAATATGTGTCACATATGACAATAACTAAGGCCACTATAATACCAAAGTATAATACTAACGTGTATTTTGAAGATAATATCATATGTAGTATACTAGTATATGGTATTTTTCATTATGACCAGCCCAAAGTCACGTTAATAAATATATAATGAAAAAAATTAGGAGTTCTGCAAAAGTATCGGATCCATCTGGGTTTAACATGGCTCGAAGTCCCACTTAACTTGTGTCTACTTCACTTGTTATACTCCGTCGCTATTCATATGCTCCACATGCAACACGGCACCCTCTCCTTCAACCTCTCAGTTAGGGTTTCCCTGCCTCTTGCCAGCGCTGCCGCCGGTCCGCGTCGTCTTCTATGCTCCTTAGATCATTGAGGCACAATGGATCCCGGCCCTTGCCGGTGGGAGGGCTCCGTTTTTAGGTGTTTTTAGTTTTTTGTTAGGGTTTGTGTCATGCTTAAGAAGACGAGGTGGAGGCGGCTTCTTGAAGATGGAATAAGGTTCTCCCCTCCTAGCCCCCGTCTCGGCGATGTTTTTAGCATCGTTGGAGGGCATGTGGAGGTATGTCTCTGACGGATCTCATGGGATCCGGCCGGTGTTTTCTTTCAGTGGGCTCGTTTGGATCCGGTCTTCGTTTATCTATGTGTCTGCAGGTTGAATCCTTCCGATCTAGTCTTCTCTTGATCGGCGGCGGCTGCTGTTCTGGTGCGCTGGTCCTATGGGACCTTCGCACGACGACTTCTCAATTATCTACTACAACAATGTTTAACCGACTACGATGAGGGAAGGGCAATGACGGCGGCGCGCCTTCGGCTCGCTCCAGTGCTTGTAGTCGTCGCTAGGTAGTCTACGGATCTGGATGTAATCCTTACTTCTGGTGTTCTTTGTACTACCTTGACTGTTGATGAATAGATTGAAAATTTTCTCACGGAAAATAAACACGGCACCCTCTTCGCTTGGTTTTCTTGCATGGGCAAATCTTTGGTGAATCCGAGGATGCTCCAAGACAGCTGATCGTGAATATGTTCCTGCCTCGTCGTTCCAAACGTACTTGGCATCTTCTTCTCTAGTCTTCGATTCTCCCCTTTTAAAGAAATATAAGAGCATTTAGATAGAGAACGGAAGTTTGGCTCTCGACCTCCATGAAGGCCCTTTTTTAAGAAATTCAAAATTCAAACTTTTTCGTTTCAGAAAAATCTGAAAAAAAATTGTGCAAGTAAATAAGGATGTTATGTGTATGTGTGTAAAGTTTTATGATGAAATATGTCGAAATGTGACATGTACAAAAAAGGCAAATTCATGGCTTGGAAGGATGAATGGTATCATGGGTTAAAAAGCCATATATTTGTCTTTTTTACACAGCTCTCATTTCAACGTATTTTGCCCTGAAAATTTACACATATGTGTGTTATGCCTCCATGTATATCTGTATTTTTTCAGAATTTTTTAAAACATGGACAATATGAAATTTGATGAATTTTTAATTTTTCAAAATCGAGCTCCATGGAGCTCGGCCTCCAAAGGCAATATTTGCATTTAGATAACTATTTAGTGATCTAAATATTCTTATGTTTCTTTAAAGAGGGAGTACATGGAGAAAAGTAATGACTGACTGATAACAAATAATATATTGTGCGGGCAAAACACACCTGGAGATATTTGCTACTTGGAAAACTAATGCCTGGCTTGTCGCAAATAAATCTCGATTTTTAAAGGGGGTTGATAGTCTAGTATCCGGTTTATTTTGGTCCCTCCTCCCATCACTCTCTCCTATTAAAAAAATCTCATTAAAATGGGAGATATTGTTTCGTGCTTGCTTTGACTGGTGTTGATTTAATTCAATCACGTAAATAATAGGTAATTAAGAATTCATAAATCGCACCATATATGTGAGATCACATTCCTAAAAGACAGATATAAAAATTTTCTCGATAATCTTCCAAAATAAAATCAGACATTGCTAAATATTAAGTCACTAAAACGACCCACTATCCCATTTATTATTATCATTATCTCTACTGTTAATCGACAATCACAAGTTTCTAATACAACAAAAATAACAATTTTTTTCTTATAGTCTTACGCATCCGCGTGCCCTTATAGAGGGACGCCATGCACGACCGCATGGAGTACGCCGTGATCGGGCCCGACGCTGGTGCGATGCTCGAGAATGTCAAGGCATGGATCACGGTTTCTAGGACATCCGTGGCAGAAGGCGGATCATCAAACCGTCACATACCCGCGTTTGTGGACATGATCATATTATATTTCTTATCAGTAATACATAGAGCCAAACATACTACATTCTTAAATCAAATGTGTCCATTCAAATGTCAAGAAATTCGTTAAGGAAATGTGCCCTACAATACTCGGTAGTCGACGTGTTCGTAGAAACCATCCATGCAAAGATATTATGGAAATCGAGCATTGAATCAATTTGGAAATCAAATCATTAATGGAATTAATTAGTTAGACAGTTAATTAGGTTCATTTAAATAGAACTTTTTTCGCACCGAACAATTTGGAAACCGGGTCATTAATGCAATTAATTAACTAGGTGGGTCATTAATGCAATTAATCAATTAGGTAGACAGTTAATTACGCCAACAGATAATTAGAAGTATTTTTTTAAAATAGCCAGATAATAAATTAATTTGGTTGGCAGTTAATTAGGCATGAAGAGAATTAGGTAGGCCATTAATTATTTCTGTAATTAATTAAGTAAGCAAGAGTCAATCGCCAAATCATTTTGAAAGCGCTCGTGGGCAAGGATGATCAACGGGCTCTCAGTGACAAGGCCAAGCACCGCTTGCCAACATGGACAATGTGTTAGGCAACGTAATAATTTTAAAAAAATTCCTACGCACACGCAAGATCATGGTGATGGCATAGCAACAAGAGGGGAGAGTGTTCGTCCACGTACCCTCGTAGACCGTAAGCGGAAGCGTTATGACAACGCGGTTGATGTAGTCGTACGTCTTCACGATCCGACCGATCCAAGCACCGAACGTACGGCACCTCCGAGTTCAGCACACGTTCAGCTCAATGACGATCCCCGGGCTCCGATCCAGCAAAGCTTCGGGGAAGAGTTCCGTCAGCACGACGGCGTGGTGACGATGATGATGTTCTACCGGCGCAGAGCTTTGCCTAAACTCCGCGACGATATGACCGAGGTGGAATATGGTGGAGGGGGGCACCGCACACGGCTAAAGAACGATCCGTAGATCAACTTGTGTGTCTATGGGGTGCCCCCTGCCCCCGTATATAAAGGAGAGAGGGGGGAGGCCGGCCGGCCCTTGTTGGGCGCGCCAGGAGGAGGAGTCCTCCTCCTAGTAGGAGTAGGACTCCTCCTTTCCTACTCCTACTAGGAGGGGAAGGAAGGGGGAGAGGAGGGGAAGGAAAGAGGGGGGCGCCGCCCCCCCCCCTCCTAGTCCAATTCGGACCAGAGGGAGAGGGGGTGCGCGGCCCTTCTTGGCCGCCCCTCTCTCTTCGCACCAAGGCCCATGTGGCCCATTAACTCTCCGGGGGGGTTTCGGTAACCCTCCGGCACTCCGGTTTTCTCCGAAATCACCCGGAACACTTCCGGTGTCCGAATATAGTCGTCCAATATATCAATCTTTATGTCTCAACCATTTCGAGACTCCTCGTCATGTCCGTGATCACATCCGGGACTCCGAACAAACTTCGGTACATCAAAACTTGTAAACTCATAATAGAACTGTCATCGTAACGTTAAGCGTGCGGACCCTACGGGTTCGAGAACTATGTAGACATGACCTAGAACTATTCTCGGTCAATAACCAATAGCGGAACCTGGATGCCCATATTGGTTCCTACATATTCTACGAAGATCTTTATCGGTCAAACCGCATAACAACATATGTTGTTCCCTTTGTCATCGGTATGTTACTTGCCCGAGATTTGATCGTCGGTATCCACTACCTAGTTCAATCTCGTTACCGGCAAGTCTCTTTACTCGTTCTTTAACACATCATCTTATAACTAACTCATTAGTTACAATGCTTGCAAGGCTTAGGTGATGAGTATTACCGAGAGGGCCCAGAGATACCTCTCCGACAATCGGAGTGACAAAACATAATCTTGAATTATGCCAACCCAACATGTACCTTCGGAAACACCTGTAGAGCAACTTTATAATCACCCAGTCACGTTGTGACGTTTAGTAGCACACAAAGTGTTCTTCCGGTAAACGTGAGTTGCACAATCTCATAGTTGCAGGAACTTTGTATAAGTCATGAAGAAAGCAATAGCAACATACTAAACGATCAAGTGCTAGGCTAACGGAATGGGTCATGTCAATCACATCATTCTCCTAATGATGTGATCCCGTTAATCGAATGACAACACATGTCTATGGTTAGGAAATATAACCATGTTTGATTAATGAGCTAGTCAAGTAGAGGCATACTAGTGACTTTATGTTTGTCTATGTATTCACACGTGTATCATGTTTCCGGTTAATACAATTCTAGCATGAATAATAAACATTTATCATGATATGAGGAAATAAATAATAACTTTATTATTGCCTCTAGGGCATTTTTCCTTCAGTCTCCCACTTGCACTAGAGTCAATAATCTAGATTACATAGTAATGATTCTAACACCCATGGAGTCTTGGTGTTGATCATGTTTTGCTCGTGAGAGAGGCTTAGTCAACGGGTCTGCAACATTCAGATCCGTATGTATCTTGCAAATCTCTATGTCTCCCACTTGGACTTGGTCCCGAATGGAATTGAAGCGTCTCTTGATGTGCTTGGTCCTCTTGTGAAATCTGGATTCCTTTGCCAAGGCAATTGCACCAGTATTGTCACAGAAGATCTTCATTGGTCCCGATGCACTAGGTATGACACCTAGATCGGAAATGAACTCCTTCATCCAGACTCCTGCATTTGTTGCTTCTGAAGCAGCTATGTACTCCGCTTCACATGTAGATCCCGCTACGACGCTTTGTTTAGAACTGCACCAACTTACAGCTCCACTGTTTAATAAAAACATGTATCCGGTTTGCGATTTAGAATCGTCCGGATCAGTGTCAAAGCTTGCATCGATGTAACCGTTTAAGACTAGCTCTTTGTCACCTCCATATACGAGAAACATATCCTTAGTCCTTTTCAGGTATTTCAGGATGTTCTTGACCGCTGTCCAGTGATCCACTCCTGGATTACTTTGGTACCTTCCTGCCAAGCTTATTGCTAAGCATACGTCAGGTCTGGTACACAACATTGCATACATGATAGAGCCTATAGCTGAAGCATAGGGAACATTTTTCATTTTCTCTCTATCTTCTGCTGTGGTCGGGCATTGAGTTTGACTCAACTTCACACCTTGTAGCACAGGCAAGAATCCTTTCTTTGCCTGATTCATTTTGAACTTTTTAAAAAATTTGTCAAGGTATGTGCTTTGTGAAAGTCCAATTAAGCGTCTTGATGTATCTCTATAGATCTTGATGCCCAATATGTAAGCAGCTTTACCGAGGTCTTTCATTGAAAAACTTTTATTCAAGTATCCTTTTATGCTATCCAAAAATTCTATATCATTTCCAATTAATAATATGTCATCTACATATAAATTAGAAATGCTACAGAGCTCCCACTCACTTTTTTGTAAATACAGGCTTCTCCAAAGGTCTGTATAAAACCATATGCTTTGATCACACTATCAAAGCGTTTGTTCCAACTCCGAGATGCTTGCACCAGTCAATAAATGGAACGTTGGAGCTTGCACACTTTGTCAGCACCTTTTGGATCAACAAAACCTTCCGGCTGCATCATATACAACTCTTCTTCTAGAAATCCATTCAAGAATGCAGTCTTGACATCCATTTGCCAAATTTCATAATCATGAAATGCAGCAATAGCTAACATGATTCGGACAGACTTAAGCATCGCTACGGGTGAGAAAGTCTCATCGTAGTCAACCCCTTGAACTTGTCAAAAACCTTTTGCAACAAGACGAGCTTTATAGACAGTTATATTACCATCAGCGTCAGTCTTCTTCTTAAAGATCCATTTATTCTCAATGGCTTGCCGATCATCGGGCAAGTCAACCAAAGTCCATACTTTGTTTTCATACATGGATCCCATCTCAAATTTCATGGCTTCTAGCCATTTTGCGGAATCCGGGCTCATCATCGCTTCATCATAGTTCGTAGGTTCATCATGGTCAAGTAACATGACTTCCAGAATAGGATTATCGTACCACTCTGGTGCGGATCTTACTCTGGTAGACCTACGAGGTTTAGTAGAAACTTGATCTGAAGTTTCATGATCATTATCATTAGCTTCCTCACTAATTGGTGTAGTTGTCACAGGAATTGGTTCTCGTGATGAACTACTTTCCAATAAGGGAGTAGATACAGTTATCTCATCAAGTTCTACTTTCCTCCCACTCACTTCTTTCGAGAGAAACTCCTTCTCTAGAAAGGATCCATTCTTAGCAACGAATGTCTTGCCTTCGGATCTGTGATAGAAGGTGTACCCAATAGTCTCTTTTGGGTATCCTATGAAGACACATTTCTCCGATTTAGGTTCGAGCTTATCTGGTTGAAGTTTCTTCACATAAGCATCGCAGCCCCAAACTTTAAGAAATGACAACTTTGGTTTCTTGCCAAACCATAGTTCATAAGGCGTCGTCTCAACGGATTTTGATGGTGCCCTATTTAACGTGAATGCGGCTGTCTTTAAAGCATAACCCCAAAATGATAGCGGTAAATTAGTAAGAGACATCATAGATCGCACCATATCCAGTAAAGTACGATTACGACGTTCGGACACACCATTTCGTTGTGGTGTTCCAGGTGGCGTGAGTTGCGAAACTATTCCACATTGTTTCAAGTGTAGGCCAAACTCATAACTCAAATATTCTCCTCCACGATCAGATCATAGAAACTTTATTTTCTTGTTACGATGATTTTCCACTTCACTCTGAAATTCTTTGAACTTTTCAAATGTTTCAGACTTGTGTTTCATCAAGTAGATATACCCATATCTGCTCAAATCATCTGTGAAGGTGAGAAAATAACGATACCCGCCGCGAGCCTCAACATTCATTGGGCCACAAACATCAGTATGTATGATTTCCAACAAATCAGTTGCTCGCTCCATAGTTCCGGAGAACGGCGTTTTAGTCATCTTGCCCATAAGGCACGGTTCGCAAGTACCAAGTGATTCATAATCAAGTGATTCCAAAAGTCCATCAGTATGGAGTTTCTTCATGCGCTTTACACCGATATGACCCAAACGGCAGTGCCACAAATAAGTTGCACTATCATTATTAACTCTGCATCTTTTGGTTTCAACACTATGAATATGTGTATCACTACTATCGAGATTTAATAAAAATAGACCACTCTTCAAGGGTGCATGACCATAAAAGATATTACTCATATAAATAGAACAACCATTATTCTCTGATTTAAATGAATAACCGTCTCGCATCAAACAAGATCCAGATATAATGTTCATGCTCAACGCTGGCACCAAATAACAATTATTCAGGTCTAAAACTAATCCCGAAGGTAGATGTAGAGGTAGCGTGCCGACCGCGATCACATCGACTTTGGAACCGTTTCCCACGCGCATCGTCACCTCGTCCTTGGCCAGTGCTCGCTTATTCCGTAGTCCCTGTTTCGAGTTGCAAATATTAGCAACAGAACCAGTATCAAATACCCAGGTGCTACTACGAGCTCTAGTTAGGTACACATCAATAACATGTATATCACATATACCTTTGTTCACTTTGCCATCCTTCTTATCCGCCAAATACTTGGGGCAGTTCCGCTTCCAGTGACCAGTCTGCTTGCAGTAGAAGCACTCAGTTTCAGGCTTAGGTCCAGACTTGGGTTTCTTCTCTTGAGCAGCAACTTGCTTGCTGTTCTTCTTGAAGTTCCCCTTCTTCTTCCCTTTGCCCTTTTTCTTGAAACTAGTGGTCTTGTTGACCATCAACACTTGATGCTCCTTCTTGATTTCTACCTCCGCAGCTTTTAGCATTGCGAAGAGCTCGGGAATAGTCTTGTTCATCCCTTGCATATTATAGTTCATCACAAAGCTCTTGTAGCTTGGTGGCAGTGATTGGAGAATTCTGTCAATGACGCTATCATCCGGAAGATTAACTCCCAGTTGAATCAAGTGATTATTATACCCAGACATTTTGAGTATATGCTCACTAACAGAACTATTCTCCTCCATCTTGCAGCTGTAGAACTTATTGGAGACTTCATATCTCTCAATCCGGGCATTTGCTTGAAATATTAACTTCAACTCCTGGAACATCTCATATGCTCCATGACGTTCAAAACGTCGTTGAAGACCCGGTTCTAAGCCGTAAAGCATGGCACACTGAACTATAGAGTAGTCATCAGCTTTGCTCTGCCAGACGTTCTTAACGTCGTCAGTTGCATCAGCAGCAGGCCTGGCACCCAGCGGTGCTTCCAGGACGTAACTTTTCTGTGCAGCAATGAGGATGATCCTCAGGTTACGGACCCAGTCCGTGTAATTGCTACCATCATCTTTCAACTTTGCTTTCTCAAGGAACGCATTAAAATTCAACGGAACAACAGCACGAGCCATCTATCTACAAACAAACATAGACAAGCAAAATACTATCAGGTACTAAGTTCATGATAAATTTAAGTTCAATTAATCATATTACTTAAGAACTCCCACTTAGACAGACATCTCTCTAGTCATCTAAGTGATCACGTGATCCAAATCAACTAAACCATAACCGATCATCACGTGAGATGGAGTAGTTTTCAATGGTGAACATCACTATGTTGATCATATCTACTATATGATTCACGCTCGACCTTTCGGTCTCCGTGTTCCGAGGCCATATCTGCATATGCTAGGCTCGTCAAGTTTAACCTGAGTATTCTGCGTGTGCAAAACTGGCTTGCACCCGTTGTAGATGGACGTAGAGCTTATCACACCCGATCATCACGTGGTGTCTGGGCACGACGAACTTTGGCAATGGTGCATACTCAGGGAGAACACTTCTTGATAATTTTAGTGAGAGATCATCTTAAAATGCTACCGTCAATCAAAGCAAGATAAGATGCATAAAGGATAAACATCACATGCAATCAATATAAGTGATATGATATGGCCATCATCATCTTGTGCTTGTGATCTCCATCTCCGAAGCACCGTCATGATCACCATCGTCACCGGCGCGACACCTTGATCTTCATCGTAGCATCGTTGTCGTCTCGCCAACTATTGCTTCTACGACTATCGCTACCGCTTAGTGATAAAGTAAAGCAATTACAGGGCGTTTGCATTTCATACAATAAAGCGACAACCATATGGCTCCTGCCAGTTGCCGATAACTTCGGTTACAAAACATGATCATCTCATACAATAAAATATAGCATCACGTCTTGACCATATCACATCACAACATGCCCTGCAAAAACAAGTTAGACGTCCTCTACTTTGTTGTTGCAAGTTTTACGTGGCTGCTACGGGCTTAGCAAGAACCGTTCTTACCTACGCATCAAAAACCACAACGATAGTTTGTCAAGTTGGTGCTGTTTTAACCTTCGCAAGGACCGGGCGTAGCCACACTCGATTCAGCTAAAGTGAGAGAGACAGACACCCGCCGGTCACCTTTAAGCAACGAGTGCTCGTAGCGGTGAAACCAGTCTCGCGTAAGCGTACGCGTAATGTCGGTCCGGGCCGCTTCATCTCACAATACCGCCGAACCAAAGTATGACATGCTGGTAAGCAGTATGACTTATATCGCCCACAACTCACTTGTGTTCTACTCGTGCATATGACATCTACGCATAAAACCAGGCTCGGATGCCACTGTTGGGAACGTAGTAATTTCAAAAAAATTCCTACGCACACGCAAGATCATGGTGATGGCATAGCAACGAGAGGGGAGAGTGTTCGTCCACGTACCCTCGTAGACCGTAAGCGGAAGCGTTATGACAACGCGGTTGATGTAGTCGTACGTCTTCATGATCCGACCGATCCAAGCACCGAACGTACGGCACCTCCGAGTTCAGCACACGTTCAGCTCGATGACGATCCCCGGGCTCCGATCCAGCAAAGCTTCGGGGAAGAGTTCCGTCAGCACGACGGCGTGGTGACGATGATGATGTTCTACTGGCGCAGGGCTTCGCCTAAACTCCGCGACGATATGACCGAGGTGGAATATGGTGGAGGGGGGCACCGCACACGGCTAAGGAACGATCCGTAGATCAACTTGTGTGTCTATGGGGTGCCCCCTGCCCCCGTATATAAAGGAGGGAGGGGGAGGCCGGCCGGCCCTTGTTGGGCGCGCCAGGAGGAGGAGTCCTCCTCCTAGTAGGAGTAGGACTCCTCCTTTCCTACTCCTACTAGGAGGGGAAGGAAGGGGGAGAGGAGGGGAAGGAAAGAGGGGGGCACCGCCCCCCCTCCTAGTCCAATTCGGACCAGAGGGAGAGGGGGCGCGCGACCCTTCCTGGCCGCCCCTCTCTCTTCCCACCAAGGCCCATGTGGCCCATTAACTCTCCGGGGGGGTTCCGGTAACCCTCCGGCACTCCGGTTTTCTCCGAAATCACCCGGAACACTTCCGGTGTCCGAATATAGTCGTCCAATATATCAATCTTTATGTCTCGACCATTTCGAGACTCCTCGTCATGTCCGTGATCACATCCGGGACTCCGAACAAACTTCGGTACATCAAAACTTGTAAACTCATAATAAAACTGTCATCGTAATGTTCAGCATGCGTACCCTACGGGTTCGAGAACTATGTAGACATGACCTAGAACTATTCTCGGTCAATAACCAATAGCGGAACCTGGATGCCCATATTGGTTCCTACATATTCTACGAAGATCTTTATCGGTCAAACCGCATAACAACATACGTTGTTCCCTTTGTCATCGGTATGTTACTTGCCCGAGATTTGATCGTCGGTATCCACTACCTAGTTCAATCTCGTTACCGGCAAGTCTCTTTACTCGTTCTGTAACACATCATCTTATAACTAACTCATTAGTTACAATGCTTGCAAGGCTTAGGTGATGACTATTACCGAGAGGGCCCAGAGATACCTCTCCGACAATCGGAGTGACAAAACCTAATCTCGAATTATGCCAACCCAACATGTACCTTCGGAAACACCTGTAGAGCACCTTTATAATCACCCAGTTACGTTGTGACGTTTGGTAGCACACAAAGTGTTCTTCCGGTAAACGTGAGTTGCACAATCTCATAGTTGCAGGAACTTTGTATAAGTCATGAAGAAAGCAATAGCAACATACTAAACGATCAAGTGCTAGACTAATGGAATGGGTCATGTCAATCACATCATTCTCCTAATGATGTGATCCCATTAATCGAATGACAACACATGTCTATGGTTAGGAAACATAACCATCTTTGATTAATGAGCTAGTCAAGTAGAGGCATACTAGTGACTTTATGTTTGTCTATGTATTCACACGTGTATCATGTTTCCGGTTAATACAATTCTAGCATGAATAATAAACATTTATCATGATATGAGGAAATAAATAATAACTTTATTATTGCCTCTAGGGCATATTTCCTTCACAATGGCCACCGTACACTCGCGACATGGGCGACCTAGCGTTCACCAAGAGGATAAAGACCATGCTCTATAAGACTTCCACACGCTGACATTTGCCGAAACGTTCGTGGGTGGGGACAACATGACACTACATTAACCACGTGGTTGATGACTGTCTGTGCTAAAACCGACAGATCTTGAGTAGGGGGTCCCCAGCTTGGTGATCTAAGCTAGATGGTAACATGAAGAGTAGGGACACGATGTTTTACCCAGGTTCGGGGTAGTACCTGATGTCATGCTTCTTATACATTGATTGTGATGGGGTACAAAGTACAGATTGATCTATCTCGAAATTGTATGAGTTTGTCTAAGTTCTAAACCTTGCGAATGTGAATCTAAGCATCTACATACTAAACCCCACGGCTTATATAGGCACCGAAGCAATCTAGGGTTTACAAATATATAGTTACAATTTTAGAGATAAGCATGCCTATTGAAATACGCTTGAAGTATACGCCAAGTCTTCAGGAGATCTTCATCATGATCGTGCTAAGGGCTAGGGCTAGTATGACCATGTCATCAATCTTCGATGGGTCCTCGGCCCCGCCCATCACTGGCAGGTCTACATGGCAAGTACCCCCTAATCCAGGACACCAATAATAAGCCACAAGTATAGGGGGTAGCAACAGTCTTTGAGGGTAGTATTTCACCAAAATTTATTGATTCGACACAAGGTGAGCCAAAGAATATTTATAAGCCTTAGCAGTTGAGTTGTCAATTCAATCACACGTGAGAAGTTGTTTCTCTCGGAAAAATATTAGTACTGCAGCAATATGGTAGTTTTGATTGCAGCAGTAATAATAGCTATGATAATAGTAACAGTGGCAGTAGTAGCTTCGTAGCAGTTAGAATAACACTAGCAATAGTAGTAACTTAGCAAAGTCAATATGAGCAAAGCATAGTGACGGTGTCCTGGACTAAGGGGTGCCAACCGAGTCGGCCGGTAGTCCTCGGGCTGGGCCTATGGGCCTCATTCTCCATCGTATGGACTCCGGAAGCTACACGCTTGGACGTGATCAACAGTGCATCTGCTGAAGACTTGACGTATACTCCAAGACATCTCCTACTGCCTCCATGCGATCCCCCAAATATCGTCCATGTAACCCTAAATGCCCTACTTGGCATGTATATAAGTCAAAGGGTTTAGCCCATAGAAGGAACTGAATCACAATTACATTCACCTAGCCCTAGGGTTAGACCACAACTTACGATCTCGAGGTAGATCAAGCTTGTACTCAATACACCTCCATCAATATAAACAAGAGCAGGACGTAGGGTTTTACCTCCATCAAGAGGGCCTGAACCTGGGTAAACATCGTCTCCCCTGTTCCTATTACCACCGATCCAAGATCCACAGCTCGGGACACCCTACCCTGAGGTCTGCCGGTTTTGACACCAACACTGGTGCTTTCATTGAGAGTTCCTTTGTGTGATCAACAGAAGGATCGATGGCTCATCTGTAGATAGACAGTAGTGCCGGCTACGGGATCGTATACGTCCCCGTCCAACTTTTTGTGTTTGTGATGAGGAGCATCCCATGTTCATCCCCATGTACACTATGACTACTCCCCAAGCCCCAAGTGGACATACGACGAGACCTCTAACATACGTCATTAGACAGAAGGTGAACCCGTTCCTATATGCTTTCCCTTTCCACTTGTGTGAGGCATGGTTGCTACCTAATGCAAAGACGCTATGTATGCTCAGGAACCGAGGAGACAACCATGGAGATGCTCGAAGCATAGGACAAGCCCACACGGAAGCAGATCAAGAAGTGCCTCAAGTGGAGTCGGTGCGGAGCTATAGCGGCCGGACATCTGGTGCCGCCAACCAAAAGAAGACCAGAGAGAGACGGACGCCAGGTGACTCTACAGTGGCCGGACATCCGTCCGTCCCACGGACATCCAACGCCCCACGACGGGACGAACATCCGACACTTGCCCGAAAATCCGGCGCAGGCTATCCAGAGAGCACCGAGATCGACTCCACTAGCCCGGACATCCGGCCCACTAGCCCGGACATCCGGCGTCTCGGGAAGGCCCGGACATCCGGCCCGACGCCCGGACATCCGGCCCCCCTTCTTGTGTGCAGCGCATCTGGGCCGAGGCCCATGTACCCCTTCGTCCCTTAGAGTATATATACTCCCCCACCTCATCCTAGTTAGGGTTAGCGTTGATTTAGCTCATTTGTGAGATAGAGCATCGCTCATCCATACGGATGTCCTCCTCGTGAGAGACCGCAGCCTCTTCAGAGAAGGTCCACCTGGATTCAAGACCCCTTTACGGGAAGATCCCTCGTGGATTCAAGAACTCCTCTCGGAGATGAGCTACCGCCACTTGTATCGTCCTTTGTTGGATTTGGACCGTGTATCTCTTTGTGTTTCTTGGATCTAGCTAAGGATGGCAATTTTATCCATGGACATGGATATCCATGGATATCCGACCCGAATGGATAGGGTTTGGATATGCTTTTGTCACCATGGGCGGCGCCCCAACCCGAGCCGATTGTTCATGGGTAGGGCATGGATATAATCTTGTACCCATGGATATACCCAAACCCGACCCGATAGAAAGACTTAATGGGGAAAATCTGCTACCCCTGCCCCATGTTCACATCTCCCATGACAATTTTACACTTTTTTTATCTAAAACATGCATAAGAAATTACATCGTAACTTTTATAAGTTGACAGTCAATCCCCTCTGAAACATACTCCAACACCCCTTCCCTTATTTTTATCTCCTTCTTAAATGACTCGTCATTCTCATCTGTTAGAAAAATACTAAATGATCTTAGGTTGTTACTGGATGTTAATTTACCCTATGTGAAGCCTAGCCTGCCACGAGGTGATGAATAGAAGAGTTTATGTTAATATTGTGTTAAGTCTTATTTATATGTCCCGAGAGGACCCAATGGATATCCACTGGATATGGATATCCATCGGATTTGGACATGGACATAATTTTTCACCCATGGATTTTTTCATGGGCGGGCAAAGACTGTCTTCATGGATATGGATATGGATTTGATATTGTTCAACCCGATCCAAACCCGACCCATTGCCATCCTTAGATCTAGCACATGTGTGACTTTGTTATTGTTGGTTAAGCGTTCTCTCGTGTTTTTCCCTCGTTCCCCTCCTCCTGTTCTTCGTGTTCTTAGTAGGGATCCGCTCCAAACGTGAAAGATTGGCCTCTAGGGTTCTATCCTACATCATCTTGGTATTAGAGCCAGCTTGCTCATGATCTTGGATCAGAGCAAGGTTGATCACGTTTTTGGAGCCCCTACCCCGTGTTTTCTAGCTTAATTTTATTGTGCTCTTGCCTAAATCCAAAAATCCCCACCAAAAATAGCCCCCAATTTTTTTTATGATATGTTGGTTTGATGAAGTTTTCTTGGATTTGATCCATGGATTTGCTTGGTTTCAAGTGGATCTAGCATCTTCCCAAATTTCCCCACTTATCATCCATGAAATCTCTCCAATTTTACCCCCGAAATCATCAATTTCGGCCCCAAAATCGAGTTCCTCAAGTTCATCCTCGGATTTGGAGCCCGGACATCCGGCCCGACCCCCGGACATCCGGCCACCTAGAACATCCGGCCATTAGCCCGGACATCCGGCTCCTGCAGCGCATTTTCACGCAAGGTTCTGGACATCTGGTCCCGGAAATCCGGCCCGAGCCCCGCATGTCCGCCCTCTAGCATTTCAGCTTTTCCCGTTTCACCGTTTTGACCATAACTAATTCATCCGGAGTCCGTTTTTGACATTCTTTAGATCGTTTTGAAGCTATTGACATCCCCCATCCCACAAAAATACCACCAACATCATTTGACTCCATCAAATTTTCCAAAATTTGGCAAGTTTGCCTAGGCCCTCCACCATATCATCTGCATAACCACCACCGACTTCCGCAACCTAACCCATTTTGATTCCCATAGCATTAGTGGTTGCTTGAGTAGCGGCTCGAGTCTCCTAAGGTGTTTCGGCTACTTAGGGACGGTCGCTTCTTCATCAACCACCACCACCATTTCCACATAACCTTGCCCACCATACACTTTCCACCACCCAAACTTAACCCAATTTTGTTTGAGCTTGTTTGAGTTGTGGCTTGTGTCTTCTAAGGTGTTTCGGCTAATTATGGACGAAAACTTCAACTCCGACACGTATATAGCCCATCATTCCACTTCCGCCTTGCCAAGTGCAAACCACCACCACTTTCCACTACCACCATTTTGACATTTGACGTTTGAGATTTTGACTTCGCGGTTTTTCCGTTTCCTAAGGTGTTTCGGCTACTTAGGGACGAGTCTCCATCATCTTGGTTTCTACATCAAGAACACTACCACTCATCATCGCCATGTACGGTAACCTCCCTATCATCTTGGTATCGTGGTATCCCTCCATTGTATATTCCCCTTGCCATTGCACTGTTAACCCCTAGCCCATTTTGCGGTACTTGCCTATCGAGACTAGCCATTTGAGTATTGCCGGCAACATTACTTGTGCACATTAGTGATCTATACTTCCCATAGCATACGTACCATATCATCGTGATGCATATCTTGGTATCATATCTTGTGTCACAAGTTTGTTCCCGCATATATCTTGGTTTGTGCATTGGTGCAAAAGTGGCCATACAAAAAAAAGAAAAAGAAATTAAGCTTTTAAGCAAAAGAAAGAGATCAAAGAAGCTTGTAAGCAAGTACCATATCATCATACCACATTGCATATAAGATTTTCATATCTGATCATCTTGGATCATCTTGAGAGAAACACCGGGAACCATACATACATAGCATACTTGGAATAAAAGTTGCTACATTTTGCATCTTATAGGTTGTGCACAAGTGTCGTATCCGCCTATTGAGCAATCGTGCTAGCGTCTCTCTTGAGTTGTGCAACACGAGCATTTTCCATGGATTCCAAATTTTGTGCTCATTCCTTGGTTGCATGACCCCATTTATCTATCCGTGTGTGTGTTTCCGCGTGCCACATATTGCTATTGGTCCATTTGTTTTGCTTGCAAATTTGTGAATCTCTTTCAACATTATTGACTTTTGCTAACATTTTGCATCAAATTTTTGTGCCACTATCCTCACTGAGCTCCACCATAAGCTTTACTTGTGTAGGTGTGAGAACCGACAAGAATTGGTACCAATTGTGCTATTTCCTTGTTACACATTTGAGTGATCATTGATCCATCTTCAACATCGGTCAAGGTACATTTGGTATAGTTCTTCTCTTTCTCCCACTCATATTTTCTCGAGTCTTGTGATGGATAGGCAAGGCATTTCCTATCCGGTCTTTGACAACCACGACGGCATGAACAACTACATCACCAAAGCGTCCATCTTCGATCTACAATGACAAATGCAAGGCGCACGATCAAGATTGCGACAGCGCATCGATAACATCTCCATCGAGATTCGTCACTCCGAAGCAAGGAAAAGGGACTACATCGACAAGAAGCTTTCCGCACATAAAGAGGAGCAAGATGCAAGGATGGAGGAGATTTGGGCCTTGATCAAGTCTTCTTCCCCTTCGTCATCTTCGAGGCGGCGACGTTCAAGCCACAAGTCTTCGGAGCGCGAAAACAATGAAAGCGCAATTCATCGACGTCCACATCTACATGGCGACCACCATCACGTTCGTTATCCACATCGTCATGAAGGGCAAGTCACCTCCAACCATCATGTGCACGATGACGACGAACTCCATCGAGCTCAAGCACGACAACGATATCATCATCATGAAGATGCTCCACAAGCGCAAATGCACAAGTCCCAACAAGCCCTACTTCACGCCAAGTCGAAGCTTCCTGTGAAAAAGAGAAGACCACAAGACGAACACCACCAAGACGGCGCTACAGCTACCACCACCACTTCAGGATCTTCACCAAGTGCTATCAAGGCATCTTCGCCTTTGGACATATGGCATCTTCGCCTACTTCCCACGAGTACGCCTACAACGACTTCATCAAGTCCAAGGCAACCACCTACAAGCGTGGGCGACAATTCCATCTTCGGATGCCCTCAAGGAAGATGGTCGAGCATGGGAGATTCCCTTCGATCATGGAGATGAGCTACGAGGTGCCACATCATATGGGCCTCCCACACCAAGACGGTGACAAGACGGTCGAGCAAGGGCCATCCCCTTCGACTACGGCGACAAGCGCGAACCTCTTCAACATCATGAAGACGACACCCATATTGGACCATACTCCAAGTCAAGAAACGCGACCGCACATGGAGACATTAGCACGTACATCTCTCTGACACCCACATATATTGAGATGCCCCATTTGTCATGTGAGGAGAGCCACCACCCCATGAGTGAGATGAGTGACTCCGCCATATATGACATTGAGAGCATTTCCTATGAGAGGATGTGTGTGACCACCACTAGCCCCACACATGAGAGCATGCCACACATCCTATGTGAGGTTGAGCGCCATTTGAGTGACTCCACCAACCATATGAGTGAGAGCATCCTTGAGGGAGTGAGTGAGGCACAACACTTGGCGAGTGATGTAGTTGACACGGCATGTGAGGCCACTATGATTTCTAACGACTTAACCTCTACTCCTAGTGTGTTTTCTTCTTTGGTGCTAGGTTTCCTACATGACGACATGCCTACCCTCGACGAGTCCATCCCTCCAATGGAGACGACGATGGCCATGGTGGATGATGATGCACCACCCACATGGTTCCATCAAAATGAAGATGACAACGAATGGATCTTGAACACCTCACCTACAACACATGAGCGATGCTCCAAAGGTAACATAGGTGATGGTGCTTCTCTTGTCCCACTAGCGGACTATCTTACCAATGATTGCTTGCATGATGTTGATCCACCTATTCCCATGCTTCATGCTAGTGCGACTTCCTCATGTCATGACTTACCTATTTATGATGACTATGATGATGAGCATGTTGAGTTGCCTAGTTGTGATCCTATGCTTCATAGGATATCATGTGAAAATTCTATTGGTCACATCATGTTTAATAATCCTTTAAGCTTGTCATATGCTATGAGTGAGATCTCCCATATTGCATCATTTCAATCTCAACATAGTAACTATGCATGCCCCATTAAAATAAATCCTATTTGCACTTATGGCATAGATTACAAGATGATGGTCATTGGCTTTTGCTTCCCTTGTGATGATATTGCCATGCTTCCTTTACATGATTTGTGCAATTCATCTACTATGCCATGCCATGATCACATAGAACCAAATATGCATTGTTTGGGATGTTGTCAATATTATCAATGTGATGTTTCCACTAATGCTCATGAGGAGACTGTAACGCCCCGGATCCGATGCGCCAGGTGTCTGCCAGTTATTCGCCGTCGTTGCCATGTCATTTGCTTGTGTGTTGCATTTTGTCATGTCATCATGTGCATTTCATTTTTGCATACGTGTTCGTCTCATACGTCCGACCATTTTCCCCGTTGTCCGTTTTGCAATCCGGCGAACCTATGCCCTCCGGCGTTCCCCTTTCGTCTCTCGTTGTGAGTGGGTATTAAACGTTCTCGGAATGGACCGAGGCTTGTCAAGTGGCCTTGGTATACCACCGGTAGACCGCCTGTCAAGTTTCGTGCCATTTGGAGGTCGTTTGGTACTCCAACAGTTAACCGGGTAACCGTAAAGCCCCTTTCTCTTTGTAGCCCAACACCCTTCCAAACTGGCCCAAAACCCATCTAAGTCCCCTCCATGCTCTCGGTCGTTCGATCACGATCGTGTGGGTGAAAACCGCTCCTCATTTGGACACTCCTAGCTCCCTCTACCTATAAATATGTGGCCTCCCCCGAAATTTTCGCAGTCCAACCCTAGCCCTCTCCCTCCTCGCGCTGCCGGACATGTCAGCCCGGCGGCCGGACACGTCCACCGCCAGCCTCCACGTCGCCCGGACCAATCCGAGGACGCCACCTCACCCCAGCGGCCGCTCCCGGCCAACCGGAGCGCGCCACGTCAGCCCTCGGCCCGCGCCCTCTCTCTCCCCACCATGCCGTGGCCCGCCGGGCCCATCCGTAGCCCGTCCGGGCCAGAGCTGGCCCCGCTGTCGCCCGCCGTCATCCGCCTCGCCCGTGCGCTGCCGCTCGCCAGCGCCGCCGCCGGCGTGCGCCCCGCCGCCCGTGCCGGCCGCGGCCTCCTCCTCCCTGCGGCCTCCGCCTCCCGGCGCCCTCTGCGCCTCCCTGTCCCGCGTCGTCAACCACGGCGCCACCCCACAGCTCGGCCGACCTCGCCTCCAGCCGCCACCGGCCCCAACTGCCGCTGCCGGCCATGAAGCTCGCCGTCGTCTCCGGATCCGGCCGGGAGCCGCCAGATCCGGGCCCCTGCGACCCGTCCCCGACCTCGTGAGCCTCGCCGTCGCCTCGAGCCGCCCCTCGCCGAAGCCGGCAGCCGCCACCGCCGTCCCTGTTCGAGGCGAGCAGGGAACCGGTCGTTCCGCTTGCCTCGCCCGCGTGGGCCTCGTGGGCCCCTCCCGACCGGCCCACTAGCCCAGCCTGCTGCAGCCTCTCCTTCCTCTCTGGGCCGAAGCCCGTGGTGAGATACCCCCCCTAAACCCCGCCCCGTGCGCTGAATAGTTAAATAGCGCTCACCTGTTTTCCCTGAAAAAATCTGCTAAGTCCCCGTTATCTGTGTAATTTTTATGCCATGTTCGTTGCGCCGTATCTCTGCATCCGTAGCTCCGTTTCGTGCGTGTAATATGTCAAATTGTTCGCCTCGACGAGTACATCATTTCATTCCATTGTATAATGTTCATTTGAGGTCATCTAGATGTCCAAATCATCGTTGTAAGAGTGCTTCATAATGTTTTCTGCTGTCTGTTAACAGAACGAGCTCTTTTGTCATTTTTGCCATGATTGATGTGTGCATCCTATGAGGTTGATGTCTACATGTGTTTTAAACTATGCTATGTCTTCTTTACAGTGGTGTATGCCATGAATTTTTGTGATCAATGTGGTGACTAGCACAAGCATGCAAACTAGGCATCGTGATGTTGCTGATTTTAGTCCCTGTTCTCCTGTTATTTTGATGCCATGTAAATTTGATGCTACAGAGAGATACATGCATATTTAGAGATACTTCAGTAAGGGTGTTTTGAACAATAGGTTATTGTCTATCCATTCATGCCCTTGGTTGCAATTATGGAGTGGTCTAGCATGTCATTTTCGTGCTCTACTTTTGCTTCAAAATGTTTCCTAGCAGATTGTTTACGTGTTATTCAATTTGGCCAAGCTTGTTGTAGTTGATCCTTGCATGATATGGACTTGTTCTTGACTTGGTTTGTTTCACAAACATGTCTTCTTGATGATTCTATGCTTATCTTGTCATGCAATGACTTGTGGTGAGTGAATCGAGCTTGTTAAGTAGGGTTCATGATGTTGCTATTTTGCTAGGCTGAATCTGTTATTTCGTGATGCTATATAAACATGTTGCTACTAATCATTCTATGCATAATCTGGAGATGATCATTAAACATGTTTTGATCTACATGTCATCCTCTATCCATCCATGCCCCTGGTTGCATTTATAGGTTGCTGTAGCTTGTCCATATCTTGCTCCAAAGTTGCTTCATAATGTTGTTGTCAGCCTGTTAACATTAAGTTCAGTTGTTTCCATGATTGTTGCTAGTGTTCCATGCACCCTATGACCTTGCTATTGCTATGCTTAGCTTTACAAATATGCCTTCTTACTGTTGGGTGCCTTGCCATGCCATGTATTGCTCTGTAGTGAGTTGCACAAGCTCATCTACATGCCTTCATAATTATGTTTCTGCCATGTTTGAATCTGTATTATAACTTGCCATGTTTACGTGGGTGCCATCATATCTTCTGGTCCTTTTTGGCTTATGGTCAGTAAAGGACTTTTGATCTATGCATTTAGTAGATTCATGCCATGCCTTTGTTTGCCATGATGAGTTCCTGTAACATGTTGTTTGATAGCTCTAAACATTGCATCGTGATATTATTTTCTGCAAAGTCTGAAATTGTTATAACTTGTAATCTTACCATGTGTGTTTGAGCATGTTCTAGTGATTTCTGGAGTTAGCTCAGTGTTCATGTTTTGTTGTGCTTTACCTGTACATCATGCACATGCCTCTTGTTATTATGTTGAGATGTTGTAGCTTATTGTTTTGATGCTTGCAATATGCCTAGTTGCTGTTTTCGACAGCTTGTCCTTTATACTTGTTTCATGTGTGTGTGTTGAACCGTTGCTCCGTTTTGAGTGTGCTCTATATGAAACTTGCTTAGAATTGCATGTAGCTTCATATTAACATGTTGCATCCTTGTTTTGAGGTGTTTGCTTGATGTTTGGGTGCATTTTGCATCAATGCCATGTTTAACTTGTTTTGCTCATATCTTCTAGGCCGTAGCTCCGAATTAAATAATCTTTATATGTAAATTGACTAGAATCTCGTGTAGATCATCTTGGTGCATCTTAACTTGATGTTTAACAACTTGAACATAAGGTTTATTCAGATCTGGACCAATTTAGAAATTTGCATATGAGGACTTACCGGAATTGTTATATGTTGTTCCCGGCCTCATTTAAACTTGCCTTGATGTGTTGTTCTTGTTTGCATCATCTCTTGCCATGAGTAGCTTCATGTAGCTTTGTCATGCATCATGCTCTGTTGTGCATCATGTCATGTTCACGTGTGGTGTGTTTACCTTGTTGTGTGCTTCTTCTTGTTAGTTCATGTTTCGTTGCGATCGTGAGTATTCGTTCGTCTACGCTTGGTTCGTCTTCGTGGCTTCATCTTCTTCATGGACTCGTTCTTCTTCCTTGCGGGATTTTAGGCAAGATGACCGCTACCCTAGATCTCACTACTATCATTGCTATGCTAGTTGCTTCGTTCTATCGCTTTGCTGCGCTACCTATCTTTTGCTCGTCAAGCCTCCCATATTGCCATGAACCTCTAACCTTTGACACCTTTCCTATGCAAACCGTTGTTTGGCTATGTTACCGCTTTGCTCAGCCCTCTTATAGCGTTGCTAGTTGCAGGTGAAGTTGAAGATTGCTCCATGGTGGACAGGATTTTGGTTGGGATATCACAATATCTCTTATATTATTAATGCATCTATATACTTGGTAAAGGGTTGAAGACTCGGCCTTTTGCCTGGTGTTTTGTTCCACTCTTGCCACCCTAGTTTCCGTCATACCGGTGTTATGTTCCCAGATTTTGCGTTCCTTACGCGGTCGGGTGATTTATGGGACCCCCTTGAGAGTTCACTTTGAATAAAACTCCTCCAGCAAGGCCCAACCTTGGTTTTACCATTTGCCTCACCACCACCTATCCTTTCCCTTGGGTCGGCCAACCCGAGGGTCATCTTTATTTTAGCCCCCCGGGCAGTGCTTGTCTAAGTGTTGGTCCGAACTAAGCTGCCTGCGGGGCCACCTCGGGGCAACTTGAGGGTTGGTTTTACTCGTAGCTAGTCTCATCCGGTGTTGCCCTGAGAACGAGATATGTGCAGCTCCTATTGGGATTTATCGGCGCATCGGGCGGCTTTGCTGGTCTTGTTTTACCATTGTCGAAATGTCTTGTAAACCGGGATTCCGAGTCTGATCGGGTCTTCCTGGGAGAAGGTTTATTCCTTCGTTGATCGCGAGAGCTTGTCATGGGCTAAGTTGGGACACCCCTACAGGGTATAATCTTTCGAAAGTCGTGCCTGCGGTTATAGGCAGATGGGAATTTGTTAATGTCCGGTTGTAGATAACTTGACACCAGATCCGAATTAAAACGCATCAACCGCGTGTGTAGCCGTGATGGTCTCTTTTCGGCGGAGTCCGGAAAGTGAACACGGTTTCTGGGTTATGTTTGACGTAAGTAGGAGTTCAGGATCACTTCTTGATCATTGCTAGCTTCACGACCGTTCCGCTTGTTCTCTTCTCGCTCTTATTCGCGTATGCTAGCCACCATATATGCTTAGTCGCTGCTGCAGCCTCACCACTTTACCCCTTCCTTTCCCTTTAAGCTTTGCTAGTCTTGATACCCATGGTAATGGGATTGCTGAGTCCTCGTGGCTCACAGATTACTACAACAACAGTTGCAGGTACAGGTTATTCGATGATCATGACGCGAGAGGGATGCTTGCTTGCGTTGAGTTCTTCTTCTGCTTCTTCGATCAGGGGATAGGTTCCAGGTCGGCAGCCTGGGCTAGCAGGGTGGATGTCGTTTGAGTTTCTGTTTGTGATTCATCCCTAGTCGGATGGTGCTCTTATGTATTGTGATGTTGTATTCATGTCACATTGTATGCCTCTTGTATGTATCCCCATCTATTATGTAATGTTGATGTATTGATATCCACCTTGCAAAAGCGTTTCAATATGCGGGTCTATCCTTGGTGGGACCTTCGAGTTCCTTTTGGATAGGGTCGCATATTGGGCGTGACAAGTTGGTATCAGAGCCTCAACCGACCCTAGGAGCCCCCTTGATTGATCGTGTAGTTTGGCCGTTGTTGAGTCTAGAAGAAAACTGTTTTCAGAGTCTAGTTATATCGGAGAGCAGGAATTCTTTTTACTCCTCAGCCCCTTCGTCGCTCTGGTGAGGAATCTTGACGTAGGTGTTTTGAATTACTCCTCTTCCCCTTCAAATTTTCTTTAGGATCACGTAGTTGGTTTTACGATCGTTGTTCCTCAGCTCTTTTCATCCGGTGCATTTCTCGTCAAGTTGACTCGAGCCTCTTCATCTTTGAGTTTAATCCTCAGTTGTCTTCTTTTCCCACCTGCCCACCCTTCTTCTTCTCGGAACCAGAGTCCGTAATCGAGTATCCATCCTACTCCTGCGAAGTCTTTGCTTTCTTTCCTCAATGTTTTCAACCGGTGTTTTCTCTTCAAGTTATTCGTCGATTTCCCCTTCCAAGTTGCTTTTGTTTTCCCGCCCTCCCACCCTTTTTTCTTCCAGGGGTTTGACTCTCTCTCGACCATCTATTTCACTCATGCGGAGCCTCTTCAGTCTTCCCTCAATTATTTCAACCGGTGAATTCTCGTCTCGTTCGTCATTCTTCATCTCTTTTCTTTTCCGGTGGATTCAATTCAAGTTTTTCGGTGTTGATCATATTCTTTTCCTCGGCTCAAATGTTTTCCCCTTGCTCGTTCGCCTCTCGCCAGTTCATCCTTCCGGAGTGTTCTAGACATCTTAGGAGATTCGTCTGTGTTCCAATCAATTTGAGGTTGTCGCCTCATCCAAATATTTCAATTGTTCCGGTGCATCATCTATATGTTCATCAATCCTTTTCAACGGTGGTTTTCTATTTAGTGGGCCCTAACCCACAGGTTTTTTCCCAGGATCTTACCTGACTCTTCTAATTCCGCCGAAGTTATTCTCAATTCTTTTCAAGCGTGACGTAAGAATGGATTTCATCAGTCAGATGCCTTTCCAAGATAGCTTTCAAATTCTTTTCATGGTTGGCTCAACCTCTCTGCTTTTCATTCTTCCAGAGTATCCCAGTAATTTTGGTGGTTTTTTCTCGTCGTCTTTCGAAGACCGAAGAAGAGTTTTTCCTCTCAATCTTGTCCGTTCTCTTGAAGTTTCGTGGTTCTAGCTTCATGTTATCCTCTTGAATCATTTCAGATTGTCAGATATTCTTTCTTATCCATCCGGAGTATGTCAGGAGTTGTTTTCCCGTTTCTTTTCACCGGAGGCCAACATTTCAGCTTCCGTTATCCAATTATCCCGGTGATTCAGACTCTTTCATCAGTCATTTTCGAATTCTTACGGTGGTTCATTCAAGATTCCTTTTCTTTGATTATCATTTTGATTCATTTGATCTTTCCAATCCTACTGGTGGTTCATGAAGATTTTCTCAAGTTTTGCGCCATTTACCCCTAAATCCTTTTGCCAAGAAGAATAAGTAATAGGCGAAATCCATTGCTTGTCATCAATTTAATTTGATGAAGGATAAGCATACAATAAATCTTATTCTTATTTCATCCAAGTGTTTAATCCCTTCTTTCGGAGTTTGTTCTTGATGAACAAATTCTAGTTCCAAGTGTTTCCCATCTTTTCTTTTCCGGAGTTCAATTTCCTAGGACATTTCGTCCGAACCTTCATCTAAATCATCGCAAGGCTCATCTTATTCTTTCTTCCTTCATTCTATCTCATCATTCTTTTGTCACCGGAGTTCTTCATGGTGGTTCTTCCTGATTTAATTCATTCTTCAAGAGTTCATCATGATTTTGTTGGTGGCGTTCAAGTAGCTTTTCTTCTCGCATCTCGAAGTGCAATTAATTCTCTGTTTTCTTTTGAAGTGGAGTTTTGCATCTCTTCGTTCTCCTCAGCTATTTAATCTTTCCTGCTTGTGGTCGGCGATCATCTCATAATTTTGAGATGTTATCCATAAGTCCACAACAAGCTTATTCTTTCGTTGTTGATTTTTTCCAACAACTCTGTTCAATCCTTCCTTCTAAGTTATTTTCATTCAAATTCTTTCAACTCTTCCGGAGGCATTTCATTGTTTATCTCGTCAAGTGTCATTCCATCTTCTGAAGCTCATGTTCTATTCTTTCCTTGTTCAGCCGGAGTGCTGCCTAAATCCTTTCAGTATTATTCGTTTCTTATCTCGTTCTAACCGGAGTGGTTTCATAGTCTATCTGATTCCGTGAGCTTTCGATTCTCCTCGTTCCTCTCTTCTTCTCGAATGCTCTTGATTCGTTGCTCCTTCTCGAGCTCTTGTTTCACCTCTTCCCCTTTTCCCTTCCGTCTCGGTCCTAAGATCTCGGGACGGGATCTCTTGTTAGTGGAGGAGTGTTGTAACGCCCCGGATCCGATGCGCCAGGTGTTTGCCAGTTATTCGCCGTCGTTGCCATGTCATTTGCTTGCGTGTTGCATTTTGTCATGTCATCATGTGCATTTCATTTTTGCATACGTGTTCGTCTCATGCGTCGGAGCATTTTCCCCGTTGTCCATTTTGCAATCCGGCGAACCTATGCCCTCCGGCGTTCCCCTTTCGTCTCTCGTTGTGAGCGGGTATTAAACGTTCTCGGAATGGACCGAGGCTTGTCAAGTGGCCTTGGTATACCACCGGTAGACCGCCTGTCAAGTTTCGTGCCATTTGGAGGTCGTTTAGTACTCCAACGGTTAACCGGGTAACCGTAAAGCCCCTTTCTCTTTGCAGCCCAACACCCTTCCAAACTGGCCCAAAACCCATCTAAGTCCCCTCCAAGCTCTCGGTCATTCGATCACGATCGTGTGGGCGAAAACCACTCCTCATTTGGACACTCCTAGCTCCCTCTACCTATAAATATGTGGCCTCCCCCGAAATTTTCGCAGTCCAACCCTAGCCCTCTCCCTCCTCGCGCCGCCGGACATGTCTGCCCGACGGCCGGACACGTCCACCGCCAGCATCCACGTCGCCTGGACCAATCCGGGGACGCCACCTCACCCCAGCGGCCGCTCCCGGCCAACCGGAGCGCGCCACGTCAGCCCTCGGCCCGCGCCCTCTCTCTCCCCACCACGCCGCGGCCCGCCGGGCCCATCCGGAGCCCGTCCAGGCCCGAGCCGGCCCCGCCGTCGTCCGCCTCGCCCGCACGCCGCCGGTCGCCAGCGCTGTCGCCGGCGTGCGCCCCGTCGCCCGTGCCGGCCGCGGCCTCCTCCTCCCTGCGGCCTCCGCCTCCCGGCGCCCTCCGCGCCTCCATGTCCCGCGTCGTCAACCACCGCGCCGCCCCGCAGCTCGGCCGACCTCGCCTCCAGCCGCCATCGGCCCCAACTGCCGCCGCCGGCCATGAAGCTCGCCGTCGTCTCCGGATCCGGCCGGGAGCCGCCAGATCCGGGCCCCTGCGACCCGTCCCCGACCTCGTGAGCCTCGCCGTCGCCTCGAGCCGCCCCTCGCCGGAGCCGGCAGCCGCCGCCGCCGTCCCTGTTCGAGGCGAGCAGGGAACCGGTCGTTCCGCTCGCCTCGCCCGCGTGGGCCTCGTGGGCCCCTCCCGACCGGCCCACCAGCCCATCCTGCTACAGCCTCTCCTTCCTCTCTGGGCCGAAGCCCGTGGTGAGATACCCCCCCTAAACCCTGCCCCGTGCGCTGAATAGTTAAATAGCGCTCACCTGTTTTCCCTGAAAAAATCTGCCAAGTCCCCGTTATCTATGTATTTTTTATGCCATGTTTGTTGCGCCGTATCTCTGCATCCGTAGCTCCGTTTCGTACGTGTAATATGTCAAATTGTTCGCCTCGACGGGTATATCATTTCATTCCATTGCATCATGTTCATTTGAGTTCATCTTGATGTCCGAATCATCGTTGTAAGAGTGCTTCATAATGTTTTCTGTTGTCTGTTAACAGAACAAGCTCTTTTGTCATTTTTGCCATGATTGATGTGTGCATCCTATGAGGTTGATGTCTACATGTGTTTTGAACTATGCTATGTCTTCTTTACAGTGGTGTATGCCATGAATTTTTGTGATCAATGTGGTGACTAGCACAAGCATGCAAACTAGGCATCGTGATGTTGCTGATTTTAGTCCCTGTTCTCCTGTTATTTTGATGCCATGTAAATTTTATGCTACAGAGAGATACATGCATATTTAGAGATACTTCAGTAAGGGTGTTTTGAACAATAGGTTATTGTCTATCCATTCATGCCCTTGTTTGCAATTATGGAGTGGTCTAGCATGTCATTTTCGTGCTCTACTTTTGCTTCAAAATGTTTCCTGGCAGATTGTTTACGTGTTATTCAATTTGGCCAAGCTTGTTGTAGTTGATCCTTGCATGCTATGGACTTGTTCTTGACTTGGTTTGTTTCACAAACATGTCTTCTTGATGATTCTATACTTATCTTGTCATGCAATGACTTGTGGTGAGTGAATCGAGCTTGTTAAGTAGGGTTCATGATGTTGCTATTTTGCTAGGCTGAATCTGTTATTTCGTGATGCTATATAAACATGTTGCTACTAATCATTCTATGCATAATCTGGAGATGATCATTAAACATGTTTTGATCTACATGTCATCCTCTATCCATCCATGCCCCTGGTTGCATTTATAGGTTGCTGTAGCTTGTCCATATCTTGCTCCAAAGTTGCTTCATAATGTTGTTGTCAGCCTGTTAACATTAAGTTCAGTTGTTTCCATGATTGTTGCTAGTGTTCCATGCACCCTATGACCTTGCTATTGCTATGCTTAGCTTTATAAATATGCCTTCTTACTGTTGGGTGCCTTGCCATGCCATGTATTGCTCTGTAGTGAGTTGCACAAGCTCATCTACATGCCTTCATAATTATGTTTCTGCCATGTTTGAATCTGTATTATAACTTGCCATGTTTACGTGGGTGCCATCATATCTTCTGGTCCTTTTTGGCTTATGGTCAGTAAAGGACTTTTGATCTATGCATTTAGTAGATTCATGCCATGCCTTTGTTTGCCATGATGAGTTCCTGTAACATGTTGTTTGATAGCTCTAAACATTGCATCGTGATGTTATTTTATGCAAAGTCTGAAATTGTTATAACTTGTAATCTTACCATGTGTGTTTGAGCATGTTCTAGTGATTTCTGGAGTTAGCTCAGTGTTCATGTTTTGTTGTGCTTTACCTGTACATCATGCCCATGCCTCTTGTTATTATGTTGAGATGTTGTAGCTTATTGTTTTGATGCTTGCAATATGCCTAGTTGCTGTTTTGGACAGCTTGTCCTTTATAATTGTTTCATGTGTGTGTGTTGAACGTTGCTCCGTTTTGAGTGTGCTATATATGAAACTTGCTTAGAATTGCATGTAGCTTCATATTATCATGTTGCATCCTTGTTTTGAGGTGTTTGCTTGATGTTTGGGTGCATTTTGCTTCAATGCCATGTTTAACTTGTTTTGCTCATATCTTCTAGGCCGTAGCTCCGAATTAAATGATCTTTATATGTAAATTGACTAGAATCTCGTGTAGATCATCTTGGTGCATCTTAACTTGATGTTTAACAACTTGAACATAAGGTTTATTCAGATCTGGACCAATTTAGAAATTTGCATATGAGGACTTACCGGAATTGTTATATGTTGTTCCCGGCCTCATTTAAACTTGCCTTGATGTGTTGTTCTTGTTTGCATCATCTCTTGCCATGAGTAGCTTCATGTAGCTTTGTCATGCATCATGCTCTGTTGTGCATCATGTCATGTTCACGTGTGGTGTGTTTACCTTGTTGTATGCTTCTTCTTGTTAGTTCCTGTTTCGTTGCGATCGTGAGGATTCGTTCGTCTACGCTTGGTTCGTCTTCGTGGCTTCATCTTCTTCATGGACTCGTTCTTCTTCTTTGCGGGATTTCAGGCAAGATGACCGCTACCCTAGATCTCACTACTATCATTGCTATGCTAGTTGCTTCGTTCTATCGCTTTGCTGCGCTACCTATCTTTTGCTCGTCAAGCCTCCCATATTGCCATGAACCTATAACCTTTGACACCTTTCCTATGCAAACCGTTGTTTGGCTATGTTACCGCTTTGCTCAGCCCTCTTATAGCGTTGCTAGTTACAGGTGAAGTTAAAGATTGCTCCATGGTGGACAGGATTTTGGTTGGGATATCACAATATCTCTTATATTATTAATGCATCTATATACTTGGTAAAGGGTGGAAGACTCGGCCTTTTGCCTGGTGTTTTGTTCCACTCTTGCCGCCCTAGTTTCCGTCATACCGGTGTTATGTTCCTGGATTTTGCGTTCCTTACGCGGTCGGGTGATTTATGGGACCCCATTGACAGTTCACTTTGAATAAAACTCCTCCAGCAAGGCCCAACCTTGGTTTTACCATTTGCCTCACCACCACCTATCCTTTCCCTTGGGTCGGCCAACCCGAGGGTCATCTTTATTTTAGCCCCCCCCCCCGGGCCAGTGTTTGTCTAAGTGTTGGTCCGAACTGAGCTGCCTGCGGGGCCACCTCGGAGAAACTTGAGGGTTGGTTTTACTCGTAGCTAGTCTCATCCGGTGTTGCCCTGAGAACGAGATATGTGCAGCTTCTATCGGGATTTGTCGGCGCATCGGGCGGCTTTGCTGGTCTTGTTTTACCATTGTCGAAATGTCTTGTAAACCGGGATTCCGAGTCTGATCGGGTCTTCCTGGGAGAAGGTCTATTCCTTCGTTGATCGCGAGAGCTTGTCATGGGCTAAGTTGGGACACCCCTGCAGGGTATAATCTTTCGAAAGCCGTGCCTACGGTTATAGGCAGATGGGAATTTGTTAATGTCCGGTTGTAGATAACTTGACACCAGATCCGAATTAAAATGCATCAACCGCGTGTGTAGCCGTGATGGTCTCTTTTCGGCGGAGTCCGGGAAGTGAACACGGTTTCTGGGTTATGTTTGACGTAAGTAGGAGTTCAGGATCACTTCTTGATCATTGCTAGCTTTACGACCGTTCCGCTTGTTCTCTTCTCGCTCTTATTCGCGTATGCTAGCCACCATATATGCTTAGTCGCTGCTGCAGCCTCACCACTTTACCCCTTCCTTTCCCTTTAAGCTTTGCTAGTCTTGATACCCATGGTAATGGGATTGTTGAGTCCTCGTGGCTCACAGATTACTACAACAACAGTTGCAGGTACAGGTTATTCGATGATCATGACGCGAGAGCGATGCTTGCTTGCGTTGAGTTCTTCTTCTGCTTCTTTGATCAGGGGATAGGTTCCAGGTCGGCAGCCTGGGCTAGCAAGGTGGATGTCGTTTGAGTTTCTGTTTGTGATTCATCCGTAGTCGGATGGTGCTCTTATGTATTGTGATGTTGTATTCATGTCGCATTGTATGCCTCTTGTATGTATCCCCATCTATTATGTAATGTTGATGTAATGATATCCACCTTGCAAAAGCGTTTCAATATGCCGGTCTATCCTTGGTGGGACCTTCGAGTTCCTTTTGGATAGGGTCGCATATTGGGCGTGACAGAGACCCCCATGGTGTCCTCATGCATGTTTGGCAATTTTGATTCATCCCATCCTTTGCATGCTTCCCATGATTACGTGCACCATATGCGTTCCATGAATAACAATGCTCTAGATATTTCTTATGATGCATTACATCCTTTGAGTGTCCATTATGCCATATATAATAACAAACCTCTCATGATGGATGACATGTTTCTATATCACGCATCTCATTTATTTGAGCATTGGATATTGTGTGCTAACCAACACAAGCACGTGCACATCATGATGGATGATGTGTACATATACCACCCACACACAATTTTCCCTTTGTCTTTGTTTTGTGTAGGTACTCACATATACTCGTCAACCTATCAATCCCAAGAGTTGACGAAACAAGCTCTTGAGAGCAACGACGCTTTGGGATCCCGTGGACTATCCTTACCTTCCCTTCGTGCAAAGACTACGCACATCTCTTCTACTTGGCTCTCACACGGCTATGGGCTATTTACCATTTGTCCCCTTATGCCCATACTATCGTGTTCACTTTCCATGCTATGCCTCTTTACATGATTTTGCCATGCAATTGTGACCCTTTCTTGCATCTACCCATGATTCACCAATATGCTACTACTATGTGTATTTGCATGCTTGGTGGAGATCGTTGTTGCTATTGCCATGTTTACCATGTGCTTCATGCTATTGTTGATTGTGGTGTTGGGAGAGTCATGATGCCCCATTGCTATTTACATATGGCCTCTCGCCAATACATTGATGATATTTTTCTCATTTCTTGCTTTCATGCTTGTGCTATGTCATGTGAATTATTCATGCCCACTATTTTCACACATGACATGCTTGCCATGATTCCTTCTAGTATGTTGCATCTTTGCACTACTAGCATGCTTGACTTGATCGCTATGATTGCTTTCTATGTTGCATCACCCATGTTCCACTATTACTTGCTTTCTTGGGTTGATGACATATATGCTCATGCCTCTCACATGATATATCTTGATTATTTTCTCTTGTGTCCATTAGTTTCCTCTCTCATATCCCCTTGTATTGAGTGCCAACTTTCTATGCTTATTGATCTTGGAGACTTGGACACTTTACTTGTGATGCATTCTTGTTTACTTGAGCCTATTGTATTTGGTTGTTCTCGCATCATATGCCTCCATACTATGAAATGCTCCCTTGCACTTTATTATGATGAGCATGATGCATACACTTGTTGGGTATCTTACCACTCGAGTGATAGGTTTTGCATTTCCGCTAACCTCATTTGTTTTTCCGAGTGTTTGTCATGTTCTTTCATTTTGGAGGATTCACAAGGCGGTGCCGTTATGCGACAACTTGGTCATGTGAAGGCATACACGATGTGCGACACCAACATCTTCGACATTCTCATAAAGGTGAACTCCTTCTCTTTGAGCCATCCTCAAGTTTGCATATTGGATGGGTCACTCTTTCATTATTGTTTCCTTCTTGTTGTCTACATGATACATCTCACGAACGGAGGAGCGACATTGGAGATTGGCTCTATGGACCTTCACATTGAGTAGCGCTCGGACTTATTGGATGCACCTTCGGACTTCCACTCATGCCACAACATCGAGCATTGGTACATCAACACTACTTTGGCACATTGCACTCACACCTCCATATTTGTTGATTGTGCTCCCACATGTCATGCTCAATGGACATATCATACTCACCGCAAGTTTGCACCCTATGCATGGATTGACTCACATTATGATTGCCCTGTTGCATCTTGTATTCCCATGTCATCCATGATATATGAGCTTGTGCATTTCCTTAGCAAATTTGTTGCAATCTTCCTTGATGGCATATCCATACATCATGATCATATTGTCCACCATCAATTGCATGATAGCTTACACATATTGAGCATCCATTGCCATATTCATGCTATTGATGAACCGTCCCTCTATGACATCATTTTGCACAATGGTAGAATTTGTCGCTTTGTGCACCATGCTACTTATCCCATGAATGCTTTGCATATCATTCTATATCATCTTGATAAGCTTCATGCGCTTTGTCATGCACTATCCCTTCGCATGGACTCACGCTTAATTGATGGACATTTTGAGTGCGCTAACCATTGTATTTCCGAGTGTCGCTTGTATTTGCTCACTTTGCATGTACCACATACCGGAGACACCTTGGAGTACTTGGATTGCGTCATGCCTTCAACTCTGTCCAACTACAAGTCCGTCCACGACAACCGTCTCCATAGTGATGAGGATCACGATCCGAGGTTGGATCTTTCCCAAGGCGGGGGGGGAGATGATGCGGAGCGTCCCATGTTCATCCCCATGTACACTATGACTACTCCCCAAGCCCCAAGTGGACATACGATGAGACCTCTAACATACGCCATTGGACACAAGGTGAACCCATTCCTAAATGCTTCCCCTTTCCACTTGTGCAAGACATGGTTGCTACCTAATGCAAAGACACTATGTATGCTCAGGAGCCGAGGATACAACCATGGATATGCTCGAAGCATAGGACAAGCCCACACGGAAGCGGATCAAGAAGTGCCTCAAGTGGAGTCGCTGCGGAGCTACAGCGGCCGGACATCCGGCAGGAGCCCGGACATCCGGCACCGCCAACCAGAAGAAGACTAGAGAGAGAAGGATGCCAGGCGACTCTACAGTGGCCGGACATCCGGACGACCCCCAGACATCCGGCGCCCCGTGACGGGCCGGATATCCGGCACCTGCCCGGAAATCCGGCACAGGCTATCCAGAGAGCACCGAGACCGACTCCACCAGCCCGGACATCCAACCCACTAGCCCGGACATCCGGCATCTCGGGAAGGCCCGGACATCCGGCCCGACGCCCGAACATCCGGCCCCCATGCCTGCGTGCAGCGCATCTGGGCCGAGGCCAATGTACCCCTTCGTCCCTTATAGTATATATACTCCCCCACCTCATCCTAGTTAGGGTTAGTGTTGATTTAGCTCATATGTGAGATAGAGCCTCGCTCATCCATACGGATCTCCTCCTTGTGAGAGACCGCGGCCTCTTCGGAGAAGATCCACATGGATTCAAGACCCCTTTATGGGAAGATCCCTCGTGGATTCAAGACCTCCTCTCGGAGATGAGCTACTGCCACTTGCATCGTCCTTTGTTGGATTTGGACCGTGTATCTCTTTGTGTTTCTTGGATCTAGCACATGTGTGATTTTGTTCTTGTTGGTTGAGCGTTCTCTCGTGTTTTTCCCTCGTTCCCCTCCTCGTGTTCTTCGTGTTCTTCGTAGGGATCCGCTCCAAACATGAAAGATCGGCCTCTAGAGTTCTACCCTACATCAGTTTGGCAGCAAGCTTTTTTGCACTGACTCGGCAGGCCATCTCGCCCCCGCCGAGAACTATGCCATGGATCAGATCGTGACTTTTGAAGGCTTGGAATACACCACAGATTCTCGCAGCAAGCTTGTCCTGTCAGGATGGACTCCAGGTCGGATTGAGGGCCTATTAGACATCGGAGGCTCGACTCCGAAATGATCTCCCTCGAGGATGTCGGATCAAGCTCCCCGAACGCGCCGGAGGAATCAAATAGATTGACCCCTGGCAATCTCGTCTTGGCGACAAGCCTTGACGCTAGTTCGAACCTCACCTTGAACATTACATCGGATTTAGAATCGACTATTGTGCAAAATCCGACATTAAATTCGGATCCATGTCACGTTGAAGACGTGTTAGGCTATAAGCCGTATGTACTTCGAGTTAGGCCTGCCTACAGCCAGGCCATGAACCCCGAGGAACTATCTCAGCTACATGAGATGCTAGACTACATCCAGAGCTTATCAATCTCGGACGGTCAGACCACGGTTTATGATAAGATCGGACTTAAAGTCGACGATCAGGAAATTTATGTCGCACCCATGACCCACCCAGTCGTCATGATCGATAATGTAACTAACGTGCTAGACTATGATGAGGCCACCGACATGCATGAGGATGTCGATGGCCATACAGAAACCGCTTCACCGCTAGTAACCACCGGCAAGTGGACTGTTGATACGTCTCCAACATATCTATAATTTTTTATTGTTCCATGCTATTATATTATCAATCTTGAATGTTTTGTATACACTTACAAGCAATTCTATACCATTTCTTGGGACTAACCTATTAACTTAGTGCCCAGTGCCAGTTGTTCTTTTTTGCTTGTTTTTGGTTTCGCAGAATATTAGTACCAAATGAAGTCCAAATGCCACGAAACTTTTCAGGGATTTTTTTATGGACAAAATAGACACTAGAAGCTTTGGGAGAAGACCATACGAGAGAGCGTGGGCCCATAACCCACCAGGGTGCACACTGGGGGGTAGGCGCACCCTGATCCACTACAAAAAAAGACACATACGTGACATTTTGGGTCGAACGAAACTTTTTTCTGTCATACGTATGACACTTCTATGACGATAATTGTGACAAAACCCGTTATCATCATAGATGTGGTGGGCTCCTACTTCTACGACAAAAAATCATGACAGAAAATGAGCTTTTCATCCTGGGCGGGCCGGAGACGCAGCTACATGACATTCTTTGGGCCGTCCATGACGGAAAAAACCATGGTAGAAGCTAGGGGGAGGAAAAATTTCGGGGAGTTGCCGGTTACGGTGGGAGGTCGGGGGCCGAGCGATGCGCGTTTCTCTCGTACACGTGCGAGGCGTTGGCTCTAACTGAACCCGAGCGAGGCGTTGGGCTCTAACTGAACCCGAGCGATTGCACTGCAGGCTACGCGTTACTGAACCCGAGCGATCGATCAATGGCTGTTAACTGAACCCGATGGAGAGATTCCTTCGCTACTGCTGCTAACTCAAGCCGATCGATTGGATGAACAGTGAGCGTTACGGGGGGGTGGATGAACAGTGAGCGGTGGCGTTGCCTCTGGATGAACAGAACCCCATGGTGTGGAGGGCTGGATGAACAGTAGACGGTGGAGGGGTGGCCGTGGAGGGGTGGTTGAATAGGACCCCGTGGTGTGGAGGGCTGGATGAACAGTAGACAGTGGAGCGCTGGATGAACAGTAGACGATGGAGGGGTGGTTGAACAGTAGCCGGTGGAGTAGCGCGCGGTGGAGGCTGGATGAACAGGAGCCCGTGCAGGCTGGAGGAGGTCGACGGTAGCCCGTGGAGGCTGGAGGAGGTCGACGGTGGAGATGAACAGTATCCCGTGGAGTGCCGTTTTGCGGTATGCCACACCCCTCCTGATGAACAGGACCCCCGTTTCGACCGTAGCGCTCCAACACAAGTCTGTTTCGTCCGCTTTATGGTACGCCACACCCCTCCCGATGAACAGGACCCCCGTTTCGACCATAGCGCTCCAACACAAGTCCGTTTCATCCGTTTTGCGGTACGCCACACCCCTCCCGATCAACAAGACCCCCGTTTCGACCATAGGAGGTCCGTTTCCTCCGTTTTGCGGTACACCACACCCCTCCCGATCAACAGGACCCCCGTGTCGACCGTAGGAGGTCCGTTTCCTCCGTTTTGCGGTACGCCACACCCCTCCCGATCAACGGGACACTGTTCCGAACGTAGGAGGTCCGTTTCCTCCGTTGTGCGGTACGCCAGGCCCCGTTTCCATCGCCTGTTCTGTCCAAGCCCACCCGATGAACACGACCACGCATTCCGTTCCGACCCAGCCGGTTGGCTACCCATGAAAACGACGACGACGTTGTTTCTCCATTCCGACCCAGCCATGTACGTATGCATGAATCGGCATTCGAGACCCTGCCCGTATGTACGTACGTGGTCGTATTTTCCTTCTTGCACCGTCGCCGTTGTACGTACGTGTACATGCTACGTGCGCGCCTCTACTACTACACGTGCGCGCCTCTACATCCACCAGTATATATGTACGTACACCTTCGCGACCATAATGACAACGCTACGTACGCTTCGACCAGGTGGGTCCCGACTGTCAGGCACTTCCTGGCGTGCGAAGATGTAGCTGGTGGGTCCCAGCAGTAAGGGGGCGAATTGTTTTTTTTGCCGGGACGCACTTCCTTGCGTGCGAAGATGTAGCTGGTGGGTCCCAGAAGCCAGGGGGCGAATGGTTTTTTTGCCCGGACGCACTTCCTTGCGTGCGAAGATGTAGCTGGTGGGTCCCAGCAGTCAGGGGGGCCAATCATTTTTTTTGCCCGGACGTACTTCCTTGCGTGCGAAGGTGTAGCTGGTGGGTCCCAACAGTCAGGGGGGAAACGTTTTTTTCGTGAAATATGGTGGCCCGTCCGATGGGTCCCCGCTGTCAGGTGGAGGAATAATTATTTTGCGCGTAATAAGGAGGCACTTCCTTGCTACGGCCGTGGACCCAGCTGTCAGCCTCTCCACGTACAGTCCACGTCCAATGGAAGTCGTTCCTTGACCACGTTGACCACGCCGCGCCGAGAGCACCAGGGCGGTGGACAACGGCGAGGCCTAGGAAGGTGACGACACGGAGCCGGGGAAGACGCGGCAGTGGATGCCCACGCATAGAGGAGTATGAGGGTTCACTGGTTCGCTGCAGTGTGAGGCTGCCATCGCCGCAGAATAACAGGGGGTGTGGGTGAGTAGAGGGATGGCCTGGCCAGCGGTAGGAGTAGTAGGGGGTGGTGAGGCCTCCGCCGCATCGTAGCCGGCCACGGGAGGCAGGAGCACGAGGCACGACCGGCACTGGTTTGGGCGGCTGGAGCAAGAAGACCAGAGGTTGAAGAAGCACTACAGCCGTTGGATGGACATCGTACGGTCACTGGAGCTAGAATCGTGCATATTGACTAAGTTGACAAAGCCCTCTGTCCCCATCAACTTAGTAGGCCCACAAGTCAGCCTGCCACTATACTGGGTCCCAGCTAACAGGGGGAGTATTCATTTTTTTGTGCGTAATAAGGAGGCACTTCCTTGTGTGCGAAGATATAGCTGGTGGATCCGAGCTGTCAGAGCCGACTGCGGAGAGGAGGGAGCGGGCAGTCCCGCCGGCGCTTGTTTGAGCGGCTGGAGCAGGAAGAGCAGAGATTGAAGAAGCACGACGGCCGTTGGATGGCCATCCAACAGTCACTGCTTGTGCGTGAACCTTTTTTTTAGGAAAGCCTCAAATCTGTGGAAAACAGCATACAACCCATCTGCCATTATTTTTAATAATTTACAGCCCATTTGCTAATTCTTAAGGTTTTTTTGGAGCCCATATTCTTTTTGTTAGCATTACAGCCCATATTGTGGCCACGGTTAAAAACTTATGCGAACTTTTGCATATTTCGGTGCGGTCCGAACTGTTTTTAATCCCGAAATTTCGACTCACATTCAAACTGATTTTAAAAATAAATGTATATCAATATAAAATCCAACAAATTATCCACCATAAAAATTAATGTAATTTAAAATCTCGAAATAAAAAAAAGATATTTGAAACTAATTGTCGGTTTGATGTGTTTTAAAAAGGTACAGCCCATTTCTCATTACTGATGGGCCATTTTCTCGGCGAGCCGAATGAAAGCTTTCCTCGTCTTGAAAGATTTGCAGCCCAACAGGCCTGACAAAGCGACTTACTTGGCAAATCACAAAAAAACTGGGATGTGGCCATGGACCCAGCTGTCAGGCTCTCCACGTACAGTACTCTTCCGATGGAATGTCGTTGACCACATTGACCACGCCGCGCCGAGAGCACCAAGGCGGTGGACGATGGCGAGACCTAGGAAGGGGACGACGTGGAGCCGGGAAAGACGCGGCAGTGGATGCCCACATGGAGAGGAGTATGAGGGTTCACTGGTTCGGCTGCGGTGTGAGGCTGCCGTCGCCGCAGGGCCTGGCTAGCGGTGGGAGTAGTAGGGGGAGATGAGGCCTCAACGGCAGCACAGCCGGCCGCTGGAGGCAGGAGCAGGCGGTCTCCCCGGCGCTGGTTTGGGCGGCTGGTTCAAGAATAGCAGCGATTGAAGAAGCAGTAGGACCGTTCGATTCAAATCCAACGGTTACTGCTGCTAGAATCGTTTGTTGACTAAGTTGACAAGCCCTGCGTACGCGTCAACGTAGTAGGCCCACAGGTCAGCCTCCCAACCGGTTTGCCCCAGATGTCAGTGGGAGGAATCATTTTTTTCGCGTAATAAGGAGGCAGATGATTGCGTGCAGCCAGGCCAGCGGAGGGAGTAGGGTGGGCCAGGGAAGCCTGCGCGGCATCACAGCGGGCCACAAGAGGAGGGAGCAGGCAGTCCCGCCGGCGCTAATTTAGGCGACTGGAGCAGGAAGATCAGAGATTGAAGAAGCATGGCGGCTAGAATTGTGTGTTCACTGACAAAGCCTTGCGTAAACAAGTCAGCGCCCGTTTTCCATTTTTAGAATTGCCGGCCATTTTCTGGTCAGTACCAGGGTCAAAAAATTAACTAAATATGTGGCAAATTTTTGCTGGGGAACGAAATATTCTTAATCCAAAAATAAATATCCATACTAAAACAAATTTAAAAATAAATTAGTACTATGTCATGTTAAATCCAATGAAATACGTATAAGATATTAGTGAAGAGCAAATTTCAAAAAATACTAATATCCCATTTGCTATAAATTTTTTGGAATTTTCAACCCCTTTTGATATTACTTTTAACATACATTGACCATACTCTTTGGCCAGGACGGAATGCATCCCTCTTCGTCTTGAAAGATTTGCAGCCCAGTAATTCGGAGAAAACAAATAGGCCTAGCTTGGGTATTCTTCAAAAAGAAATACTGGGCTACCTATTTTCCTAAAGAACTGGTGCATGAGCATTTAGCTTTATTTATTTATTTACTTATTTATGTTTAGGGGACCATGAGCATGTAGCTAGGCCAGATTCATGTGAGAGCCTCCCTTCCAGTTAATTATGGGCTTCTCTATTGGGCCTTCATCAGTGGGCTGCATGTTATCAACAAGTGGAAAATGTGTTCGTACGAAAAATAGTATGAGCTACGTACGGTACGGGGCACTAAAGGATCGAACCGTGCAACAACTTCCAAAACATTGTGTTTGTCGTTCTAATAACACATTTATTCAACCAACAGACGAAATATACTACTGATTGTACATTGAAAATAGAAGCAGCAGCAACCAGGGCTGGGGGTGCAACAGAAGCAGTAAGCAGGCCAAAAGAGTGAAGACGCAGCTCTCTCTTCCAAACCAAACATCAGCCATCATTACAAAAGGGCTATCAAAAAAGAACAAGTGTATGCATCAAACTAAATAAAGATCCTACTACACCAAGTGTATGCATCTAACTAACTGGCTCAGTTAGACGTTACTATTTATTAAGCTGTGGAGATTGGCTGACGGCTTGAACCAGATGGGTGCCTGACGGGGGAAACTCCAGCCAGCAGGTCGAAGTCTGATACTTGCGACCCTCTCTCCTACTTTGGGTTGTAGAGCGTGGCAGCACATATCACAGTATGGTGCATGCAGAGACACATGGTACGCTGTGTACACACAGTTTTGCCTGATGAACGAAACCACGCTGCCATCATGATCCTTGCCGTCGGTTATCTCCTGGTTAATCGGATAATTCAGTCCGACAAACAGAGAGCGTGTACCAAGGCTACTTACCAGCCTCCAGTCAAAAATTCCTGAAGGCCCAGAGAAGCTGGGATCCTGCTCAAAGACCTTGCAGTGACTGTGATTGTATTCCGCGAAACAACACGTCCGGTACGTGCGAACGATCATCAATCTTTCGTCGTTGTCTGATCGAGCCAGGAACCACCTGCAACTGCCATGCCGCTTTTCTTTGAAAGGTTCTGGGATTAGGAAGGGTAGGGACACCAGGCGGCCTACAACATCATATCAAGTTGGAGTCAAATAAAAAAGGGCTCTTGATTTAGTCAATCTTAAGAACAGCATGTTATGAGCATGAATATTTTTTCAGTAAATGTTGACAGTAATATAAGCAAGCCATCATGATATCATAGGAAAGTAACATACTGCTGTAACAGCCGTTTGTAGCGATGACTGGAGTAGGCCAGCAATACGTCCAGCCATAGAAGGAGTCGACAGCGTAAATGAAGCCCTTGTGTTCAATGGCATCAGAGAACCATGGAGGATGTATGATCCTATGATGGACGTGCAGATTTATCCACTTACCGCAGTGACCTGTCAGATAGGCGAGACCGCGGTTGAAGAACGCAATTAGCCTGAAATCTTTATAATTCGCAGATCTTGTGGGCACTTGGCAGATTACAACCTTGAGCAAATCAAACTTGGTATCATGTTGGCTACTGTAAGATTCCGAGTATTCTGGGCCGCGGTGCCAAAGCAGTGCAGTGTTAATCGAAGGAAGGGGGATCAATCGCCGGGTGTAGACCTCCACGAGCATCCAGCTGCCGCGACCGTCGACGAGCACCATCCAAGACGTGTTCATGCCGACCCAGTACATACCGTTAATGTAGCTGAGGCTGACGGGGATCGGATCGCAGTGAAGGGGGTTGATGCTCGCCACCCTACGATCGTTATGCTGCGTGACACGCCATTTCTGAAGATCAGGCGGCATCAGCAAGCAAGGAGCTGGCTTAAAAAGCTCCGGCCTGAGGGCTTTGAGTAAACGATACAGCCCCGACGAGCACGCGGCGAGCGGCATGGTACTGAGATTGTCCACACGCGAAACAATGAGCTTGATTACCTCTGTGGGGAGCGAATTCTAGCCACTCTTTCGGCGGACGCTGCTCGGTTCTGCCATTGTTAGTGCTTGGGTTTCGGACGAGGGGGGGAGGCGCCTTAGCGGGGATGGAAGCTTGGACGAGATTATGTGCGGACAAAGATGGAGAAGCGAATATGTGCTGCGGGAAGTGGACAGGTGATGATGACTATAGCACGCCGCTTGACTTACGAGACACATACCAGCAGCGTAGGGTCATATCGATGCCAGACAACTTGCTTGAGTGATCACAGTACTGGTACTCCCTACAGTACCTACTACAGTACTATGCCCTAGCTTGCTAGAGTAGAGTAGTAGAGTAGGACTCTGCTCTACTACTAGCACCGGAGGAGTAGTATATTCTAATCTAAAATAGTTACAAACTTCAATGCCCGATCGTGGAACGACTACGAACTGTGCTCAAAGACCGTGTCTACGTGGTGTTTGGACTTATATGCAAAAAAAATAGCAAGATGCCCGTGCATTGCACGACACAGCATCATCACCAACTCGGTTTTTTCTCTACTCCTACTCCTATAAAAGACTCAGTTGGTGATGTTGGAGGTGAGGAGGCGTGTTCAGCCGGGCGTGCAGCGGATGGCGCAGCACTATTGGATTTGTTATAAAAAAAGTAGTAGAGATAGAGACATAGGGAGGAGCACGAGGTAAGGCCTTATCTGTAAATGTGGAGAGAGGTGCGGGTATCTTTTGTAAAATTGTCATAGTTGGCTTTCTATCCGTCAGATATAGATCGGACGGTCTATATTACAAGATGGCAGGCATACCATCATCACCAACTCGGTTTTCTATAAGAGTAGATCTATATAGATATATAGATAGATAGAGACTAGGGAGTACTAGTAAGGACACCATCTACTGGTTCATGTGCTACTCCTGCGCTCCATTCGGCGGCCGCAACGTCCCCTACAGCCACTCCCTCCTGCTCTCCATTCGGCTGGCGCTGTTGAAATCTGGGGAGCGCATCTCGCGATTACTGGCATCCACGACTTCACTGACGACGACTTCTTCCCCGACCTCAGCAACCTCTTCCTTAACGACATGAGCGACAACCTCAACGCCAACGGTGCTGCTCCCGTTGCACCGAATGTGTTTCTGTCCTTCCTATTCGAAATCATGGTAGAATTCATGTTTCTACTCTGTATCCTACTACTATGCTAGTCCACATGATTAATTTCATCTCTGTTATAGCCATCATGATTTATTTTGTGCTTATTCGGATTAAATCTCGTAGTAACTTGCTCATATATTCAACTGGCGCAACGTCCCCTACAGCCACTCCCGTTTCATGGACGGCCTGGTCGATGCCTCCAAGGAGCCCTTCATCCACTGCTATGAGTGCCCGATGTCGTTTTGTGGCTCGCCGGCAGACATGGTGCATCACCTCATGGATGCGTGCAGCGGTCACTGCTGGCCCTTGGCGGAGCACATCAAGTACGACACGTGCTACCGGTTCACCATGCCAGAGTCGATGGAGGATCACCGCCGCCTGCTAGTCTCGGAGGAGGACGGCAGCGTCTTCCTCTTGATCGTGGGCACCGGCGAGGCCCGCGCAGGCCGCCGCCCCGTCTCTGTAATGTGCGTCAGGGGCGTCGCCACCGACGCTGACGTTGACACGAGGTAGATGTACGGGTGCGTGGTCAATGTTACTACCCCTCCGGGTCGTGTGGGCGGTGACACCGGCCTCATCGGACAGACTTGGACTCTGGGGAGCTGGGACTATCCGCCAATGTGGACTTAGAAAACCCATGGCATCTGTTCCATCCTTTACCCACCGACTCGGTGCACGGGGACTCCAAGGAGGTTCACCTGGACATACACATTATCAAGTGCACTTAGAAAAAAGTAGTGTGTGTGTGGGCGCTTATGGCCCGTGTCTTTGCCGCTTTTGATTCTGTAAGCTTGTCGTTAAACTTTAGTGGCTTTTGCCGCAGTCCTTCCTTTAAACTTCTCCTCTTAGTGAGCTGATGTAAGACACTTTGGGTTTCATTTGATAATGGAACCGGGGAGGAGCCTCCCTGTTCTGCTAAAAAAATACGCATTATGAAGTTAAATGTTGATCATTAGTCTTTGCTCAATGTAATCCGATGTCTAAGCATGTGGAGACTTCCATGCATGATGTTGCTCTATTGGAGTATCGCACATGAATAAAAGTGTAACCGTTTATGGTTTAGTCTAGAATCTTCCATGTATGAATTTTTACTACAGTACTGGTGAAAAACTTACGATGAACCATTTCTTACATCTCCTTTGCCCCCTTGCAAGTCATCCTGATTTAATCCCTCCGTCTAGGTGTATAAGGGCATGGTTAATATTACTTAATAGTATAGCCAACTGTTGACTATAAGAAAGTGCCATGTCATCTGTAGCCAACATGTATAACAATCGATACTCAAAAACTAATTCTTAAAGATCATTTCTTGCAAAGCACAATAAGTGTTATTTCTTCACAAGTTTTTGATGCAGGTTGAACAGTTGAACGTTTTGTTTGCAAAAGATACCTTTTTATCTATTTCACCCGGATGTTTGTGAGCTCTAGAGATGAGATAATATCCGAAGAAACCTATCGATACCCGTTACACATGAGATGACCCCCACATCCTTTGTCAAATTAAACAACTCCCCGATCAATGCATTTCACTCTTCGGTGCAACGCACGGGCACCTTACTACTATAGATTAGTATGACCAAAAATTGAATTAACATTATATATAGTACGATAAATACTGATGCATGTCACCTAAAATTATATCATTCAAAACTATGTTCAAATACGAATCCAATGATATAGTTTTCGTTGACATGCACTAACATTTTGTCAGTTAAATCTTCAGTCAAATTCAATGGGGGACTAATAAACCACGACCGATGTAGTACAAGTGTAGAGGGCGGCGCTGCACGGGAGTCTCACCTCTCACCCCGCTCGTGGCGCGGCAGTAAAGCCGTCATATCACAAAACCCAACCAATCCCAGTAATAAATGGCCTGGTAAAATAAACGGACAAGCAACCATCACATCCCTCCGTCTTTTTTGCATTTCATCTCTCTGCATTTACTTTCTCCGGTTCATCTCCCACACTCGATCCCTAGCTACTACTCCTAGGGCCAGTTCTTTTGGCGGCTTCCCCAGCTTTTCCCACAAGACTAGTCACAGTGGAGAGTAACAATAAGGCGCCTCACTCATTTATTTGGGCTTCTAAACTACTACTCCGTCCTGGTTTATTCCTCACCATTGTAATTTGTGCTAAATTTTGACCAAAGATTTAACTGATAAAATGTTACTCAAAACACTTAGGCGCGGTGCATCTAGGTGTGTAAGTCATCTTACGAAAACCAAATAATCCCAAAACACTTAGGCGCGGTGCATTAACTTCTACCTCGTTTCTTGTTTCTTGACATATCAACCAATAAGAGATAAAGAGTGTGCATGCTTTTAATGACTTGAGATATCAAACACGACATGCAGTGGTTAGTTCATTGCATGCAATACTATTAATTAGCAAATAAACATTAATGTTTCTCGTTTTCTCCTCCTCCTTGGTCACGGTGCACAGCCTAAGATGACTTACTCACCTAGACGGATGGAGTAGTGCATGTGACATGCACTAACATTTCATTAGTTAAATTTATGATCAAAATTTGACACAGATTACAATGGGGACCAATAAACCAGGACGGAGGTAGTAGTTATGGGATTACTAATCTAGAAGCCTAAAAGAACTGGCCCCTGGTACTCCTACTAGTAGTAGTACTCAAGTTGGAATTCCAATTGCACGGCACAACTTGTTAGGCAAAAAATTCGATACAGGGTGTAGGAAGCGGTTTGGGAATTTGCATGCCTTTCCAACCAGTGAGATGCTCCGTACAAAGTACGACAGAGAAATAACCACAGAGAAGGAAGCTAAAAGTAAACAATCAAACGAGCATTTTTGCATTTGTTTTGCATTGAATCGTTTCACAAGCTTGACTAGTGTTGTTTTTCTACTTTTACAAAAACTGCATCGTAATGTTAAAACGTGCATTTGCACGTACATAAGTAATAGTAGTACTCCCTCCGTCTAGGTGTACAAGTCTTCCCTCCTTCTTGGTCACCGTGCACAACCAAAGATGACTTATTGACCTGGACGAAGGGAGTAGCACAGTCTGCAAGCATATATCGAGAGAGACGTGTAGTCCGATAGTATATAGTAAAGTTTGTGCTATATGCACGTACTTGCAAAATGCGTAATAATACACAACGTTTCCAAACTTTCCCTTTTACATACTTAATTAAGGACGCTAAAAATTCCTGAACTTTCGGGATTTATCATTTGCGTCCCAAAACTAATGAGATCGCCTTACGAAACAAAAATTATACTCCTCCTAAAAGCCACGACGCTTGCAGGAGTGCTTGCAGCGCGCCACAAGTGCCTTGGTGCGCGGTCGTTTCCCAGCGCGCCGACACAACGCCTCTTCCTCAGCCTGGCAACTCGCGAGGTGCTGATTGGAGGCTTGCCGGCGGGCAAGCGCGATCTCACCGGTGTGGTGATCTGGCGCCAATAGGTACTCCTCCTGGCTGGAAGCGTGCACCCAGTCCACGTACCGCCAAGCGTAGATGAGGCGCTTGGACCCGACTGCACTCAAGGCGTCGACACGGCCGTCCTCCGCCACCCTCACGGCCCTCGCACGAGCCTTCTGCCAAAGAACCAATTGCTTGACTCTCTCGGAAGCGACATAGATCTCCCAGAAAGCTTGTTACGCGGTGTGCTTCTCTTCCTCGGCCTTCTTCTCTGCCTCTATTTTGGCGCGCTCTGCTGGAGGCAAAGCCTCCCACAAGGCGACATCCATTTCTTTCCAAAGCTCCTCAAGGCTGGGGGGCTCGCGGGAGGCGCGGCATTCTCCTCGTAGCGGGGAGCCGACGCGTCCTCCAACGCGCGTGCTGGCGAGATTGGGAACACCGACGCGTCCACCTCGACGCGTCGCGGCGAGGAGCGGAACACCGACGCGTCCTCCTCGACTAGTGGCGGCGAGGACCGGAACGGCGACGCGTCGCGTCGCGGGGAGGAGCGGAATGCCGACGCGTCCTCCTCGACTAGTGGCGGCGAGGAATGGAACAGCGACTTGTCGTGTAGCGGCGAGGAGCAGAACACTGATGCGTCCTCCTCGACTAGTGGCGGCGAGGAACGAAACGGCAACGCGTGACAGTCCACGCGGTGCAGCGAGGGGCTCCTAGGGCTTGGGAGGGGCGATGCCATGGTGGTCGACGTGAGAGGGAGGGGGAGATAGCGATGAACGTGAACGTGAGGGGGAGGAGATAGCGATGTCGTGGGAGGCGCAATATTTATAGCGAGCAATGGCACACCTACGTAAGATATGGACTGAGCTGCACTGACTTAACTGTAGGTCCAGTTGCGTCACTGACATGTGGGCCAGTACACTACTGGGCCCGTATGTCAGTGACCCAATGTACCTGAAGTTAAATAAAAGCTATGTGGGCATATTTGTTGGAGTAAATTACGGGGGAGCGAAGGGGTGGAAATATTGCTGGTCACAACGGATTGGACGAGCATGGGGGGAGGAGAGTCATGCATGCAGATTTTTTCACATGGGGTGGAGTGGTGGGACCGCCGGAGGGAGAAGGAGAGTTTGGCAGGCATATTGTTTCCACACATGGAGAGGAAAAGATTTGGAGACGAACGGGCTTCCTGCAGGTATGGGGAACGGTGCATAATAAGTCATCTTGCATGCCGGGCTAGGTATAGTCTATTAAAAATATACACGCCCCACACATGTTCATATTTCAAGGTGCACTAAATTATTGCATGTGATGATTAAGGTTGGCCATCATGGTGGTATCTTAGCTGGTATCATATACACGAGAATAGCAAACATGCTGATGTGGCAAAGAATTAAAGAAGAGAGGGGGGTTAGAGTAACTAGTGTTCATGCATGCATTGGTAAACACATTTTTTTGTGAAGAACGACAGCATTAGTTGAGTACTTTTGCAGACTTTAAAAACTATTCCACCGTCTCTACTATCTTGCTAAGACTAGGTGAAATTTTTGAGTCGAGCCCTTTAAACTAGAAGGAAGGTAGTGGTACTCTAATAGCTAGGTGTGTAAGTCATCTTACGAAAACCAAATAATCCCAAAACACGTAGGCGCGGTGCATTAACTTCTACCTCGTTTCTTGTTTCTCGACATATCAACCAATAAGAGATGAGGGTGTGCATGCTTTTAATGACCTGAGACTATCAAACATGACATGCAGTGGTTAGTTCATTGCATGCAATACTATTTAATTAGCAAATAAACATTAATGTCTCTCGTTTTCCCCTCCTCCTTGGTCACGATGCACAGCCTAAGATGACTTACACACCTGGACGGAGGGAGTATCAACATTCACAATGTCAAATCAATATTTTTACACTCATTATAAAACATAGTTCTTATACTCATTATAATCAGTATTGTAGATATTTATATTTTTAGTATAAATTTGGTCATGGGATTTCATTGATGCCTGTCAAAGCATGGAGGAAGCGGAGCTTAGGGCTTGCATTGTCGGTCTCTACATAGGTATTTCTCTTCATAATCCTATAATTTTAGAGACTGATTGCGCTTTTGTGGTAGCGTCTCTTGCATCGGGGGACTATGACAGGTCTGCTCTGCTTGACCTGAATATGAAAGCGTTGAGCATCTCGAAGTTGATCAACAATCTTCAATTATCAAAGATTAGCCGTTCGGCCAATAAGGTGGCACACTTAATCGCTAAGTATAGCTTTGACAATAGATTAGATGGTATTCTTGTAAATAACATACCGCCCTGTGTGGTGAATATTGTATCGAATGAGTGTACTGGTGTGGCTGGTTAATTAATATAAGGTGTCGTGGAATTGTCACGTCAGATGTCCTCGTGAAAGGACTTAGTTGTGGAGCCATCGCAACTAGGAAGCTTGAAGGGGTTAAACGGGACAAAGGACACGAGACGGTTTATACTAGTTCGGCCCCTTATGGTGAAGGTAAGGCCTATGTCTAGTTGGGTTGGTATTGATATTTCGATGACCAGGGAGCGAGATACGCTATGCCCGGCTCTCGATGAGTTGTTTCTTGCCCTAAAGCCGCCAGCAGGTCGTCCCCTTATATACACGGGTTGACGCCTTGTGGCTTACAGAGTCCCGGCCGGCTTATAACAGTGTCCGGCTCGGTGACTAGTTAAATCTACCTTATGATACAAGTCATGCCATTACGGCGGTTTACTTCAATGGGCCTTAAGTCGCCTATGGGCTTTAAGCCCTTTATTGAACCGCCATCTTCATGCTTGGTCTTGGGCTTCTTTCTGGTGAATCTTCTTTGCGTAACCCGGCCCCTCCTGGGCGGCTTACACAAATAGTTATATCCCCAACATTAGGCCCCAGATTGATTTGAACCTGTTCATGTCAAGCTTAAAATACCTTAGGGAACTGGCCTTTAGTCATTTGTCTTGCACGAAAACTTTAACCCACCGTGATGTCATTATCTGGATCCGGGTCAAATCACCATGACGTCATCTTCAATAAAACTCATATTTTATTCCATCATATCCTCCAATGGATCTTTGCCTTTACTGACCATCCCGAGAATCGAGGCGTCGGGGCCGCTGGATAATGATGTTTTGGTCTCCTTGTTTCTCGCGCCATCTCGGTCAGTCTTCCTTTATAAATAGGGCGACCTAGGTCTTTCATTCTTCCCTCTTTCAGTCATCTTCTTCCTCTTGCTTTCTCTCGAGCTCCGCCGCCACCGCCGTCGAACCCCTTGTCTTCACCGACTCAGGCCGCTGCATCAACCTGACTCTGACCTGAAATCGACGGCGAACCTCCGCAGCTCGTCCACATCCGTGAGTTCCTCTCCTTCCCTTTCTTAGATCTGCATTGGAACTTTGTTGAGTTCGTTGGCGTTCATCACCGCCCGACGCAAACCCTCGCTAGTTCTTACCTCCAATGCCTTGTTTAGATCGTAAAAACTATGTAGAACTGCTGCGGTAACTGTTTGTGTCTATCTTGCATAGAAACAGATCTCATTTCCCTTGTTTGGAAACCCTCTTCGAGTGTATGAACTTCTCTGCCCTGTTTTTAGGTCTAGAAAATTTTCTTATCAGAACAGACCTTTGATCTCAAATATTAGCAGAAGATTATGAAACCTGTTTTTATCACCCGGAAAACTTCTTCTGGTAGATGCCCTTAAACACAACTGTCCAGGTGTCCGGCTTAAATAAATGACACTGATATGTGAGCCTTGCTTGCTTCTCATGACCTTAGGAATTTTGAACTGCTCTTGATACTTGTAGCGGCTTAAATATTGTTGCGTAGTCATCCTTATATCATTAGGCCCCTTCATAAGCCGCTAATAATTTGGATATTTCTCCCGGTTTAAAATTTGAACCGGAACTTCTTATTTTGTAATAGGCCAACTGTTGTCATGGCACCTAAGGTGGCCAAGGCCCCTGTAACCTGCAATTGGGTCCCATCCATAGTTACTAAGAGTAAACTTGCTGAGTTCGTGAAGTCTGGCCATCTGCCAAAAAAGGAGGTCATGTCTTATCGTGCTCCTGACCCGTCTGAAGAAAGGCCTCAACCCAAAGAAGGGGAGGTGGTAGTTTTCACGGATCACATGAACCGGGGATTTGCCCCTCCCGGCTCAAAATTCTTCAGGGAAGTTTTGAATTTCTTTGATCTTAGACCTCAAGACATTGGACCCAATTCCGTGTCAAACCTTTGCAATTTTCAAGTCTTCTGTGAGGTGTATCTGGGAGAGGAGCCAAGTCTGCTTTTGTTCAGAGAACTTTTTTACTTGAACCGGCAGAATGAACGTGCCAACGGGCCTAGTCTTGAGCTTGGCGGCATCTCGATCCAGCGACGGAGAGACTGCCTTTTTCCTTATGCTGAGCTGCCGAGTCACCCAAAAGATTGGAACCAGACATGGTTCTACTACTAGGACACTTCTCCGGCTGATGAGAAGCCTCTGCCCGGCTTTTGCGCCCTGCGCCTTGAGTCCAACCATCCGCTAGCGGATAAACTGACTGCTATTGAACGTCTGCCTCTTAATCCCACCATCAAGAAGATTAAAGCTCTTTTGGGAAATGGTTTAAATGGCATCGATCTGGTCCGAGTCTGGGTCACTTGGCGAATACTTCCATTAAGCCGCCGCCCCGGCTTAATGTGTACTTACACAGGCGAAAAGGACGATCCAATGCGTCATAGTCCTGACGACTTACCAGATGATGTGGTAGATGCTACAACCCAGTCACTGCTGAAGGAGGGCACTATAACCAGTAATACCTTTGGCTTACTTCCCTTCTGCAAGAAGAACCCGGTCCTTGCAGTGAGTTATCAATCTTAATAAATACTCTCTGCTTCGTTATACCTTATTTGAGCTCATAATTCTTTATCCTTTTCCACAGGCCGATGATAACTTCTGGAAGGTCAAATATGATCATGACGCTGCCAAACAAGCCAGGGCAGCCAAGAAAACCGAAAGGAAAGCCGCCAAGACGGGAACCTCAAAGAAGAAGAAACCCAGCGCCTCTGAGTTATTCAAATTGGATGATACTTCTTCGGATGATGAAGAGGTAATCCTTTAACTTTCTTAACTCCCTTGTCGCTATTTTACTGACATTCTGTCCTTTCAGGAGGATACAGGGAACAGTCAAGCAGTTGAAGAAGAGGTAACTATAATCTCCTCCGACTCAGAGCCTTTGCCAAAACAAAAAACCCGAAGGGTGACCCGGAAAGTAAGATTTTCACATCCTCTAGCTTATCAAGATCCTCAATTTCTTTTGAAGCAACAACAGCTTGAGAACCGGAGGCAGACTCGGGCCAATCAAGATGCAGAACTCTCCTCCGGCTTACCCGATGTAACTAGGAAGCGCCGGACCGAGGTTATCTCCGATTTACGTTCTGTTTCACCTTTAGCGGGTTTGATTCGTCAACCTCTCAATTCATCTGACTCCAATTATCAGGATACCTCTCCTTCTTCCGACGAATCTATGCAATCAAACATGCCGGCTTTCAAAATGGCTCCCGGGTAACGTAACCTTTCTTACTTTAAGTTTTACCGTACTTTATGCTTTAATACTCATCCTTCTTCCTTTATTGACAGCCTGCAAGTGAAGCCCAGCAAGAAGGCAAAGAAAAACAAGCCGTCCCAAGACCCGGTTGTCATTAAACCGGCGCTTGACTCATCCGCTCCTGCTAGTTCCACCCATCAGCCACTGCCTGAATCGGCTTCTGATATTCTAGTGCCAACCTCTGATCCACCTGCAGAATATGTTATCAACAGCTCTGATAATCCGGAAGCTCCTAGCCCGGTTAAAACGACTGACCCGGACGTTGAATTTCTGAAAAGTCAATATGTTGAACCGGGACGGCCTACTGTTCTTGCCCAATGCACTGCCAAGGAAGAATTTGCCAAGCGTCGAAGAGCCAAATAGGACATCACTGACTATACTCACTTCAGCATTGGTGATATAGTCTCGGGCTATCTGAATCAGGTGCATAATAGTCGTGACCTGGAAATTGACATGGAAACAAATACAACACAAATCTGAGGTATAACTTATGCTATTTTCCTGAATCTTACTTACTGTACCAGCCCCAAGTCTATTGCTTATGAAACCATATGCTGTAGACTTGGAAATCTGCTTATTGTTTGTTTGTCCGGTTCAAAGAAAATATATTTAACCCGGTTATAACATGATAGTTTTAAATTTGCGATACACATTAGCCCCCAAGGGTCAAGTATCTTTACTTGTAAAGTGCTTGAGACTTAATATGTGTGACCCGGTATGGTAGGTTTATAATTCTTCAGCATACATTATCCCCCAAGTGCCAAGTATCTTTACTTGTAAAATGCTTGGGACTTTGAATGTTACCTTACCGTGATCCTTACCATAACCTGGTGTCAATGCAGGCCACCATAAGTCAATTTGAGTCGGAGCTTACTGTCTTGAAGAGTCGTCTGGAAACTCAAGAACTTGAAACTCAGAAGGCCAACTCCAAATTTGAATTCAGTGTCTCTGAAAATGAGAAGTTGAAGAAAAATTTGAGTCAGAGAAGAAAGCTTGGGCTGATGAGAAGGCTTCACTGGTGACTCGGGCCGAGACAGCAGAAGCATCTCTTGCAGAGGCAACAACCGAGTTGTTCGACTTAAAACGGCAGATATCTCAAATGGTCTCAGCCATCTTCGGTAAGTTACTGTGCAAAACCTCAAACATTGTAATCTTCCAATGACTTATTGTAATAGTTATCTCCGGCTGACTGTTATGTTTGTGCACACACAGGCCCCAGGAGTACCAACCTGAAGCAAAACATGCTGATCAAGCTTATAGCAGTTTACACCTTAGTGGAACAGCTATACTCCGGGTCACAACGTGCCTTGGCCGTTGTAGCCTTATCAAACACCCCTCCCCGCCTTTTACAAGACGTGCTGAAGCATCTCGCTGTGCTACCTCAGCGAATTCAGGATTTAAGGCGGGCATCTGCAAGAGGCGGAGCCGTGGCCGCATTGAGTCGGGCAAAGGCATGGACGCCAGAGCTTGACTTAGATGATCTCTCGCTTGGATATCTGAGCCTTAAGGAGGACGGTACTGCATTTGATGATCACAATTTCACCGCCTGTGTCAAAGTCGTACGTCCCTTGGCTACCCTTATTGGGAATGATACTGATCTTACTACGTATTTGCCGGGCTATGATAGTGAGAACCGAAGAATTCCAAACATTCCATATGACCAAGTCAGCCTGATCCCTCCAACGCGTAAGCATACCTTTGCCCCTGAAGTGGACCCGGCCAGTTTAATAGATGATGAAGCTGAGTTTGAAGCCTTGAGTGGGATTGATTGGGCCTCGTCCACCTTCCAGGACAAAGCAACCGACGGAGAGGCGGAGAAGGATAACCCGGAGTCTTCAAGCCCGCTGAAGGAATGAACCGCCAGGCGTTTTATAACTTCACAAAAAACAATGCTCCACTTATTCAGACTCGGGGAGTCTTGTAATAGGATAGAAAAAACCTATCAATGTTTGTCATGCCTTCGCGCATGTTTATGGCACTTAATACTTTCGTAAGCCGCCATTGTTAAATATTTCCAGCTTATGTTGATCGTTTGTCTCCTTGATGTTAAATTTGCTTGCCTCATCCTGCAATCCCCTTGGTAATCTCACCTGTTTATGTGACCTTCACCATGTGGATGGATTCAACTCCTGAAAATCGGAACATATAATGCTCACCTAGCACTTAACAACCTGGGATAATTAATATTAAGCCGGAAGAATCAAAAGCCATCTCATAGTGCGTTCAAAAAAGGTCTCAAAATAGTTAAGTAATTATGCTTATGACATATAATAAACAATGTTCAGAGGATTCTGATTCGAATACGATCAGTAAACCGTTCCAAAGGGGTTAAGCTAAGATTCGGATATGATCATATAGCCCCCAGTGGCTTTGGCGATGCCGATCAAGTGGGTATCGACAGCTATTTCTCTTTGGTTCGAATACGACCCATGTTTGAATAGGAAGCCCCCAAGTGACCATAAGAGTTGTTTAATGACGCTAATTCGAATACGATCCACATCAGACCCAAAGGAGTTAAGCTATGATTCAAATATGATCAAGAAGCCCCCAAGTGGGTTTGGCAGTATGCCGATCAAGCGGGTATCGACAGCTATGTTCTCTTTGGTTCGAATACGACCTATGTTTGAACAGGAAGCCCCCAAGTGATCATGGCTAGATTCAGATATGATCATAAGTCGGACCAAAGGGAAAGCCGGATTCAGATATGATTCGCTCCCTGTTGGTAGTTTCCACCACCTGACAAAGAAGACATAAAAACATTCTTTGAGGGAAAAAGGACAGAGGTCCTGCTTTATTGCTTTATATAATATGTACATCGTCAAAAATATATACATCTTAAGAGCCGGTGGCTCAAGTATAGTAAGGCCGAAGATGGGCAATATTCCACGGCCGACGGGTCTCCTCCTCCGACTTACGTGAGTCTTTGTGCTCTCGAACATCAATGAGGTAATATGACCCGTTGTTCAGATTCTTGCTGACCACAAAGGGTCCTTCCCAAGGCGGAGATAGCTTGTGCATGTCAGATTGATCTTGGATGAGCCGGAGTACCAAGTCGCCTTCCTGAAAGGTTCTGCTCTTAACCCGGCGGCTGTGGTAGCGGCGCAGGTCTTGCTGGTAAATTGCCGAGCGGGCTATTGCCAAGTCTCGCTCCTTATCCAACAAGTCAAGTGCATCCTGACGAGCCTTTTCGTTATCCGCCTCAACGTAAGCCTCCACGCGGGGTGAGTCGTGTCGGATGTCACTTGGCAGAACTGCCTCTGCTCCATAGACCATGAAGAAAGGTGTGTAACCCATAGATCTGTTAGGCGTAGTGTTGATGCTCCATAGCACAGAGGGTAACTCCTCCACCCAACAACCCGGAGTCCGTTTTAAGGGGACAAAGAGCCGGGGCTTGATACCCTTCAGGATCTCTTGATTAGCTCTTTCCGCTTGACCATTGGATTGAGGATGAGCAACAGCCGAAACATCAAGCCAGATATGTTCTCATTGGCAGAACTCTTCCATGGCTCCCTTGGAGAGATTTGTGCCATTATCAGTTATAATGTTGTGTGGGAAACCAAAACGAAAGATCACCTTTTTCATGAACTGAACCGCCGTGGCCGCATCACACTTACTGATTGGCTCCGCCTCAACCCACTTTGTAAATTTATCCACTGCCACCAGGAGATATGTCTTTTTATCCTTAGACCTTTTGAAAGGTCCAACCATGTCAAGCCCCCAGACTGCAAATGGCCAAGTAATTGGGATCATCCTTAACTCTTGAGCCGGCACATGAGCCCGTCGTGAGAATTTCTGACAACCGTCACACTTACTGACCAGATCCTCCGCATCAGCATGAGCCGTGAGCCAGTAGAAACCATGACGGAAAACCTTTGCTACCAGAGATTTTGACCCGACATGATGGCCACAATCCCCTTCATGGATCTCATAGAGTATTTCTTGGCCTTCCGTAGGGGACACACAACATTGAAACGCCCCAGTGACACTTAGGTGATGTAACTCGCCGTTAACAATCGTCATAGATTTGGAGCTCCTGACGATTTGTCTTGCCAAGGTCTCATCCTCAGGTAACTCACCCTGGGTCATGTAAGCCAAATAGGGCACTGTCCAATCCGGGATAACGTGAAGAGTCGCCACCAGTTGTGCCTCTGGGTCTGGCACCGCTAGTTCTTCCTCGGTAGGCACCTTGATGGAAGGGTTATGCAAAACATCAAGAAAGGTGTTAGGTGGCACCGGCTTACGTTGAGATCCCAGCCGGCTTAAAGCATCAGCCGCCTCATTCTTCCTTCGGTCAATGTGCTCCACTTTATAACCCTTGAAATGTCCAGCCACAACATCTACTTCACATTGATAAGCCGCCATGAGAGGATCCTTGGAATCCCACTTGCTTGACACTTGTTGAGCCACGAGATCTGAGTCGCCCAGACACCTTACCCGGCTTAAGTTCATCTCCTTGGCCATCCGGAGACCATGGAGTAAGGCCTCGTACTCAGCTGCATTGTTAGTACATGGGAACATAAGCCGGAGTACATAACGAAATTTGTCACCTCGAGGGGAAGTTAAAACAATTCCAGCCCCCGAGCCTTCTAGCTGCCTGGACCCGTCAAAGTGAATAGTCCAATATGTGTTATCTGGCTTCTCCTCAGGTGCCTGCAACTCTGTCCAATCATTGATAAAGTCCACCAAGGCCTGAGACTTAATAGCAGTACGTGGCATGTACTTCAAACCATGAGGCCCAAGCTCGATAGCCCACTTGGCGACTCGTCCTGTGGCCTCCCTATTCTGGATGATGTCTCCCAAAGGGGCAGAACTTACCACAGTTATAGGATGACTTTGAAAGTATTGCTTCAACTTTCGGTTGGCCATAAACACTCCGTAAACGAGTTTCTGCCAATGTGGATATCTTTGTTTAGACTCAATGAGCACCTCACTGATATAGTAAACCGGCCGTTGAACCGGATGCTCCTTGCCAGCTTCCTTACGCTCCACCACGATGGCAACACTGACCGCTCGTGAATTAGCAGCCACATACAACAGCAACGACTCTCTATCAATGGGAGCCGCAAGAACCGGTGGTTCAGACAATTGCCTCTTCAGGTCTTCAAAGGCAGCATCCGCAGCATCACTCCAGACAAAGGTGTCAGTTTTCTTCATCATCTGATATAATGGAAGGGCCTTCTCACCTAACCAGCTTATGAACCGGCTTAAAGCGGCAACACGACCCGCCAGTCGCTGAACATCATTGATGCACGCCGGCTTAGCCAGAGAGGTAATCGCCTTAATCTTCTCCGGATTAGCCTCAATGCCTCTGTTTGACACCAGAAAACCTAAGAGCTTGCCCGCAGGTACATCAAACACACACTTGGCCGGGTTAAGCATCATCTTGTAAACCTGGAGATTATCAAAGGTCTCTTTCAAGTCAGATATCAAGGTTTCCTTTTCTCTGGACTTCACCACAATGTCATCTACGTAAGCATGAACATTACGCCCAATTTGATCGTGCAAATAGTTCTGCACACACCGCTGATAAGTCGCCTGGGCACTTTTGAGTCCAAATGGCATAGATACATAACAGAAGGCTCCAAACGGAGTGATGAAAGCTGTCTTCTCCTGGTCCTTAACTGCCATCTTGATCTGATGATAACCAGAGTAAGCATCCAAGAAGCTCAAACGTTCACAACCCGCCGTAGCATCAATGATTTGATCAATACGGGGGAGAGCAAAGGGATCAGCCGGACAAGCCTTGTTTAAGTCCGTGTAATCCACACACATCCGCCAAGTGTCGTTCTTCTTGAGCACTAACACCGGGTTAGCCAACCACTCCGGGTGAAAAACTTCAACAATAAACCCAGCCGCTAAGAGCCGGGCGACCTCTTCCCCAATAGCTTTCCGTCTCTCTTCGTTGAACCATCAGAGAAACTTCCTGACCGGCTTATACTTTGGATCAATATTGAGAGTGTGCTCAGCGAGTTCCCTCGGTACACCCGGCATGTCAGAAGGTTTCCATGCAAAGATGTCCCGGTTCTCAAGGATGAACTCGATGAGCGCGCTTTCCTATTTAGGATCCAAATTGGCACTGATACTGAACTGCTTAGAGCATCTCCTGGGGTAAAGTCAACAAGCTTTGTCTCAGCGGCCGACTTAAACTTCAACGCCGGGTCATGCTCAGTAGTTGGTTTCTTGAGGGAGGTCATATCCGCCGGGTCAACATTGTCTTGATAAAATTTGAGCTCCTCCGTGGCACAGGCAGACTCAGTGTAAGCCGTGTCGCCTTCTTCACATTCCAAGGCCACCTTTCGACTCCCATGCACAGTGATGGTGCCCTTGTAACCGGCATCTTGAGCTGTAAGTAAACGTAACATGGCCGTGCCATGAATTTAGCATAAGCCGGTCGCCCAAACAGAGCGTGCTATGGACTCCTGATTTTAACCACTTCAAACGTCAATTTCTCAGCCCTGGAGTCGTACTCATCTCCAAAGGCCACCTTCAATTCAATCTTACCAACTGGGTAAGCCGACTTACCCTGAACCACCCCATGGAAAACAGTGTTGGATGTTCTCAAATTCTTCTCAGTCAACCCCATGCGCTGAAAGGTCTCGTAGTAGAGGATATTGATGCTGCTACCACCGTCCATGAGTACCTTAGTGAACTTATATCCACCAACTTGGGGTGCTACCACTAAGGCTAACTGACCCGGATTATCGACCCGTGGAGGGTGATCCTCTCTGCTCCATATAATGGGCTGTTTCGACCATCTCAAATAACGAGGAATTGTCAGCTCAATAGAATTCACGGCCCTCTTATGAACCTTCTGGTCACGTTTGCATAAACTAGTGGTAAACACGTGATACTACCCACCACTCAACTGTTTCGGATGGCTTTGATAACCCGACTGCTGCTGCTGTTGCCCTCCTTGACCAGACTGCTGCTGACTATTACCGCCTGGATGCCCCTGAAAGCCGGAATTTGAACCACCGCCCGGGCCATGAAAACCGCCAGCCCCTGAGCCGCCGCCAGATCCATGACTCCATCAAAGGTGTTGGAATTTTTAAATGCCTTCATGATCGCGCAATCCTTCCATAGGTGTGTGGCGGGGTGCTCCCGGGTGCCATGTTTCGGGCAGGGCTCATTGAGTAGCTGCTCAAGAGATGGGCCTGACCCGCCGGATCGAGGCGGCTTACCCTTACGTCTCTGATTGTTACCTTGCACATTGGCCATAAACTCCGGGTTACCGCCCGCCTTACGCTTATTGCCGCTTAGATTTCCCGGGTTATGCTGTTGACCCTTTCCATTGTCGTTCCTTTTTCCCTTCTCTGTCTTCTCATCGTCAGACGCGGGATCCTTGGTACTATCAGAATCGGCATATTTGACTAAAGCCGCCATCAGCGTACCCATATCCTTGCAGTCACGTTTAAGGCGCCCCAGTTTCTGCCTCAGCGGCTCAAAGCTGTAATTCTTCTCCAACATAAGGACTGCAGAACCGGCATCCATCTTGTCAGGTGAATGAATTATCTCCTTGACCCGGCGCACCCAATGGGTGGTGGATTCACCCTCCTCCTGCTTACAATTCGTCAAGTCCATGATCGACATATATTGCTTACAGGTGTCCTTGAAGTTCTGGATGAAACGGGCTTTTAACTCTTCCCATGAACTGATGGAATTGGGTGGCAAACCTTTTAACCAAGACCGGGCCGTTCCATCTAGCATCATGGTGAAATATTTAGCCATTGCCGCGTCACTGACTTCCAACAGCTCCATGGCCATCTCATAACTCTCGATCCATGCTCCAGGCTGTAAGTCGGTCGTGTAATTCGGCACCTTTCGAGGTCCCTTGAAGTCCTTGGGCAGGCGCACGTTGCGCAAAGCCGGTACCAAACAAGGAACACCACCGGTTCTAGTGGCTACTCCCGCCTCAACAGAAGTCGTTGGATACTCTGGGATATCCTGATGAGCCGCCTGTTGAGCCGCCAGCTGAGCCGCCCGCTCGTTCTCCTGACGTATTCGGTCTTGCACCGGGTTATAGCCACCATGTTGGTTACGGCGTTGGGCGTTGCTTGACAAAGCTTCGGACTCCATGTGCCTGCTGTAACTCGGGCTCCGGTTCTGACGAGGCGGTGCTAACCAAGGCGGAGGAGTTGAATGAATCCTGTCCCTACTGTAAGAATAGGTCTCTTGCTGAGCCAGGGCCGTCTGGAGAAGCTCTCTGACCCTCCGGGTCTCCACCGCTGTCGGGTCATCACCGTCCATGGGCAGAGCCGCCAAGCGCGCCGAAGCCGCGATTAAGTTCTCCATGGGGTTGGAAAAGTGACCCTCCGGTATCGGCACATAACGCGGTGGTGCCATGCTCACATGAGGAGGTGGCATCTCTCGAGGCTGAGCCGGTCCTCCTGCTCCGGCTGTCATAAACTGATTGGCATCTGGCGGGTTACTTGGGCCGGCTCCGGGTGTAGCGAAAAGAACCCGAGGGTCGTAATTTGGAGGTAAACGGGATTGGGTTTTCTGGTGTCTCCTCCTCATTACCTCATTGGACGCGTTTAAGCTCATCGTGAGCTGGTAAGCTTCTGACTGCAACCGCTGTGCCCGGGCGTCGAGAGCCGCCCGCTCTGTAGCTAGTCTAGTATCCTCAGCTGCCAAGGCCTCCTTGGCCTGAGCTATCTCCTCACGCACCCGTGCCACCTCCGCGTCATGCTCATCTTTGTTCGCAGGGATAACCGTGGCGGTTAACAGGGCCGTAAGCTTGTCCATGAGGTCTATCAGCACCTGAGCCGGCGGGCGCACAGGGCCACCTGCCCCGGCTGTCCCTATCCCGGATGTTATTGCTGCAGCAGCCGTAGAGTTAGAGCCGGGCTGAGTCCCAGCCATGAAGATTCCTGCCCATCTTGGCGGCTCATAGGGGTCCGGAATACTGATGCCATCGGAACAGCCCCCGAGCACGCCGTCTTGCACCTGATATAACGAATCTGTTGAACCGGCGGACGAATCACCGTCTGAGAGGGCGGCCGTCTCACCATCATCTTCAGATCCTTTAGAAAGTTCCTCTCCGTGGATGCAGCCCACGAAAGCACGCTTCATGACGGGTTGAGCTCGGGTCTTCCTCGCACGCTGAGCCGTCTCGATGAGGTCGGTGCCGCTGTCCGGCTCAGGTCCGGCTCTCCGATCCGGCCGATGAAGACGTGGATTCCGCCGAAGGGGACCCGGTACCCGTACTCAATTGAGCCGGCGTCGGGGCCCCAGCCTTCGTCGTCGATGTAGATCTTGCCGCGACGACTCTTGGTCATCCGGCCCGTTACGTATCCCTTGAGCCCTTCGAAGTTGCCCTTCAAGAACTCAAATCCACCGTGCGCTGGCCCCACGGTGGGCGCCAACTGTCGTGGAATTGTCACGTCAGATGTCCTCGTGAAAGGACTTAGTTGTGGAGCCATCGCAACTAGCAAGCTTGAAGGGGTTAAACGGGACAAAGGACACGAGAGGGTTTATACTAGTTCGGCCCCTTATGGTGAAGGTAAGGCCTACGTCTAGTTGGGTTGGTATTGATGTTTCGATGACCAGGGAGCAAGATACGCTATGCCCGGCTCTCGATGAGTTGTTTCTTGCCCTAAGCCGCCAGCAGGTCGTCCCCTTATATACACGGGTTGACGCCCTGTGGCTTACAGAGTCCCGGCCGGCTTATAACAGTGTCCGGCTCGGTGACTAGTTAAATCTACCTTATGATACAAGTCATGCCATTATGGCGATTTACTACAACGGGCCTTAAGTCACCTGTGGGCTTTAAGCCCTTTATTGAACCGCCATCTTCATGCTTTGTCTTGGGCTTCTTTCTGGTGAATCTTCTCTGCATAACCCGGCCCCTCCTGGGCGGCTTACACAAATAGTTATATCCCCAACATAAGGTGGTGTTCAAAAAAAAGTATATATTTGGTCAAACACTTTGCAAACGGTTGACGGGAGTAAAACAGACTAGAGGGAGTATCATGCATGCGGAGTAGGCAAAAAAAATTGCTCATTTATAGCCGGCTGAAGTCTCAAAGGGCGCGACTGCGCGAGGGAGGTGAAGGTCGTGGGAGGCGCGACGGTTGACGGAATTAAGTGAAGTTACATCCACGCGCCAGCATGGCGTGCGAACAGGCAGAAGCTATACTGTCAGGCCTACAATATGGGTCTAGTAGACTTGACATCTAATGGGTCCCGCATAGTTCTCGAGAACTCTTTGGGGGCTTGCAGCCGTTTATCCACCGGGCAAGCCAGCAACCCCACGCCGTTTGCACGCCCTACTCGTCCCCGTATTCTACCTCACAACAGTTTGCTCCTAGTCGTCCCGTCGTTTCGCATTAGTTCGCTCCCAGTTTTTGCGGGGTACAACAATTCAACTTCTCCTAACCCTCCTCCAAAATCCATGGCCTCCCAAATCTCCATGGTCGCCGCTGAGTACCAGGTTAGAGCCATCACCGGCGATCATTTCATCGTCATCTACACATGTGGATCCGCGACGGTGAAAGCATGGCTTGCTCGCTTCCTACGCATGTTCAACAGTTCAACGGATGAGTGGGTCGCTGGGCTAGATGTTGAATACACCACAGTCCTGGGACGAGAGAAGGATCTAAAGGACGAAGAGAGGAAGAAGCCCGCCGTGATCCAGGTTTGCGTACATAACGTTTGCTTGGTCTACCACATATGCCATGCCGACGTTGAGTGCCAGGATTTTAAGAACTTCCTCAAGGACAAAAGAGTGAAATTCGTTACTGTAGGCTTTAAGAACAACAGGGATGTCCTGCGTCGATAGGTCTCATTGTAGGCCAACCCTTCGATCTCCAGAAGGCAAGCCTAGTGTCCTCCTCTCAACCTTCAGTGCTGACCCTGGCAGCAGCCATGATTGATCCTTCGTACGCTAAACTGAAGAAACCTCATCACGAGTTTCATCATGCATGGGAGTCGAAGACATTAGATGAAGATCACATCCTGTACGCAGCAATGGATGCCTACCTTTGTTTAAATATCTACATGGGTTGGATGAAGAAGCAGAGCCCAGTGTCCGATTCAAGCAAAGAAGCGTCGGCGAAGAGGAAGAGGAAGAGGGATGAGGACGAAGTCGAGGACGTGGACTCGGACTCCGAGTAGGTGGCAGTGCCGTCGCTCATGCTGGTTCTACTGCAGTGTCAAGAGGACTAGTTGCTTAGTTTATTTTCAAGGGTGTGTTGTGATGAGGCCCCAGCAGAACTATGTTTATGTTCTTTCTCGTTATTTGAACTCTTTAGTACGTAGAGTAGTACTAGTACTATGTCTTACTACTGTTCTTCTTGCAGTTGGTACTACTGCTCGTACCTTCGTGTTCCTACTGTACTTAATACGTTCGTACTAGTAGTATAATTTGGGTCAGTCGATTTGTGAAAGAAGTTCAATGGAGCGAAGGAAGAAGATGGCAGAAGAGGTGGAAGAAGCCCTTCTAGCCATCCATGTTGCATCAAACGGCTCACATGAGTCGACTGACCCAAATTGCTCCTTCAGATTGCAGGATCCACGTGGAATTCAAGGTCTCGAAGGTAGATTCCGCGTCCGCACTCGGTTTGCAGGCTCGACGCGCGCGCGACCGGCTTCCGCCATGACAGCCACCATGCGCCTCCTCCGCGCGGGCGGAGACGATAATGGCACTCTAGTTCCTCCTCGTCGGCGTGCTGGAGCACGCGCTCGTCCTCCTCTTCGTATGCTGCGTGCATAGATGCGGCTCCACTAGCTGCTCATGTGCTTGGCAGCACGGTGGCATGGCGAGGAGGGACTGCAGACAACGTGAGTGGGCGAGCCTTCGGCTTCATGGCACATGGATGGCGGCGACACGGCGATGATGGGCGAGAAATTGTTGGCCGGAGCAGGCGGGCGCCGGCATGCGCAACGACGGCGGTGGCATATTGATGAGTGCGTGTATGGGAGCTTACTTTAGTCTTATATGAGGTTGGTCAAACTTAAAAGAAAACCGTACTAGTACACGTAAACATTATACTTAGGCAGCGCTTTTATTAAAAAAAATTGAAGTTAGTACCACAGCCACGATACGGAATCCTGTGCAAGCGAGTGAACCGCGACCGCGCGGTCGATCGAATGGTGCGTCACCGTGTCACGCTCGAAGGACATCCACCGAACCTTTTTGTGTGTGTGAAAACAATCCTCGAATATTACTCAACTTTTTTTCCTGGGAAAGTTCTTGATGCTGCAATATTTCCATATATTTGAATTTAGCTCCAGTTTGTGTTTATTTGGATTTGGACGTTTTAGGTGCACCCTAGTTTTTTTTAATACTTATTTTGTGTGTGTGACTGTGAGAGAATGTGTGTATGTGTCCATATGTGTGTTGTCGCGGAAGGGCAATGTGGAGACAGTGTGCGTGTGATACAGACATAGAGAGGTGTGAATGTGCAAATGATCATGCATGAGTGAGACATAGACAGATGCCCATACGTTGTGTATACATGAGAGAGCGGTCTTCTAGTTTACTTGTGTGTGTGTGTGTGTGTGTGTGCGTGTGTGTGTGAGAGAGAGAGAGAGAGACACACACAGAGAGAGAGAGGAGCATCCGTAACACAACAACCATCTCTCTCGATTCGTCCGTCCCTCGCACGATCGCATGCAACATATGCATCAACGCGCACATTTTGACACCCTCACTCGGCCCCTGCCCACCTCAAGGCCCGCACAATCTCTTCGTGAATACCCATTTCTCTCCTTAGATTTGTTTTCGCTCAATATCTGACACACACACACACACACACACACACACGCAACACAACACACACACACACACTCCCCCGAGCACACAATTCGTCCCCGTCCAAGGTTATACGGCGACCACTCTCACTTGTGCTTCTTTGCACCCCAACATGCACAACACCTCAATCTTCAAAGAGGGCATCGAGCAGATCGAAGACGGCGACCACACCGCGCTAGAGAATGCGGGGTCATTTGGAAGCAGGGTGATGTGACGACGGCTGACTAACTCCTCACCCCACCCTCTCTCTCTCTCTTGCACAAAATTACCAATCCCTCTCTCCCCCGCACAAAATTGTCAATCCCTCAACCCATGAGATCCTTCCCCTCTCGTCCATGTTTTTCCAGCTCTCTCATCAAACATGTTGTCTCTTCTCCTTCCATGTATACAGAATCACGTATATTACATGTCTCCATCTTTCTCAAAGACCTAACTTCTTCCTCTCTCTTTCTCTTTCTCTCTCTCTCTCTCTCTCTCTCTCTCTCTCTCTCTCTGTCTCATTAGGTTTGTCTCCTACTCTCTCGTCCACATACATACAATCTTTCCCGCCCTATCTGCTCCATCTTCAAAAGCTCTCTCTGCACGTTTGATTCACACAATGGGATATGTCAAAATGTTGCTTCTATAATGGCTGATGTAGAGTTTTGGTTGTTTTTGTTGCATCCTACAAAGTAATAACTATGAAATGCATTTAGATTCTCATTTGACTGGGATTATGTGAGTTTGAGCATGTTGTGAAGTAATATAGACCTTGTATACATCTTGGGATTCGACAATGATTGTAACTATTGAATTGTATAGACCATTACATTCGAAGTCAATAGCCTAATATATTTATTACACAATTTCAACAAATGATTAGTTCACTACAAACTAAGAAAAAAAATGTGTACTCCCTCCGTTTTTATTTTAGTCCGCGTATTAGCATTGGTCAAAGTCAAGTTTTGTAAACTCTCAGAAAGCTTATAACAAAAAATATTAACATATACAATAACAAATAAATACCATTAGATTCATTATTGAATGTACTTCCACATCATACATATTTGTTATAGTAAATGTTTATATTTTTATATAAATTTGGTCAAACTTTAGGAAGTTTGACTTCAGTCAAACCTAATATGCAGAGTTTACTACTACTACTCGCTAGTTGCTTAGCAGAATCACTCAACACGCCACACAGGGAGTCCAGTGTAACAAAATTTTGAGGTCGGCGGGAAAATCTCCCGCGACCCTGATTCGAGCAGTGGGAAGTTACCATCATAGCCTTCGGAACAGGCCTACGGACGACGCTTGGTAGGGGGCTATTTTCGTAACTTCAGGTTCACCCTACCCAGCCAGCCCCACCCCGGCACCCAGAGTAGTACACCTGAATACTCCTCATTTTCTATCCCCACCGCAAAATAGACTTCTCCACGGCACCACAACCTTCGTGCTCCTCCCCTTTACATCGGCGCACTCGTCCACCGCAGCGTATCTGCCTCATCGATGACCTCGTACGCCGCACTAGAGCCGGTCCACCGTCGTCGTCATAGATGGAGCCTCTTCCCCGACATCGTCTTCCATGGTCTCGGATCTGCTTCCCGGAAGCCGACGCCAAGCGCAAAAGTACCACCGTCGTGAAGAATGAACCAACTCCCGTTGCCGACCATGACTCACAGAGGCCGCCGCGACCATCGTTCTCCTCCTCGATTTGTAATGTGTGTATTGAATCACTTAGCAGTACATGTGCAGCTTATCAGAACTCCTGTCTGTGATTGTCATCAGCATTTTCAGATAAGAAGGAAATGGTGAAACCTGAATGTAATAGGCTGTAGGCCTCAAACTTTTTGCTTCGTTTGTTTCTTGCTCTTTCAGAACATGCATCTTGAGGCATGCTTGGTTGTTGGATACTATTTTGGTTTCATTATTTTTAATGGAACCGGGGGGCTTAAACTCCCCTGATGATCTAAAAAAATGTGTAGTTCCAATTTTGTTCATACCTACCCTTCAATTTTCCTGGGTGCTATTGTTCTCGTAAAAGTAATTGGTTATAGCCTCCATTGTCCAACAGAATATCAGCTTGTAATTGTGCGTCGCTCCTGTATCGTGCTGTGCTTGGGTAGGTTTTTCATCTGCAACCAGCAATGTGGCAAATGATGGAAAGGTTTTTAGAACTAGCAAGATGCCGATGCATTGCACGCATCAAGATGCATTTGTATGAGTAGTTTATCTTGTGGGAGAGGATGAATGAGGGAAGGCCTTATTTGCAAATCTGGAGAGGAGTATGGATATCTTTTTTTATCTATCTATGCTGAGAACTATCCTCTACTCTCTAGTATCTACTTCTTGATCTCAGCACTGTAAACGCTTTTTTAAAGCGCCGCGCGTTGCGATTTTGTTGGAGATGCTCTAACATGGCAGACGAGTGCTTTAATGTTGCCCACAAGATACGCGAGTATTACTAGTAGTATTTTTCTTGCCATGTTGAGATTTTAAAACCACGAGTGTGAACATGCAGAGGAGCAATGAAGACCAAACACGGGATATTCGGGACATCTTCAAGGAGGGTGGCAAGTTAAAGAGGAGCTGCACCGAACCTGTAAAACGAGCTTTGGTAAGTAACACCCTTTCAATTACTTTCGTTTAGCCTCGTGTTCTTCGATGTGTATATGTGTAATAAGAAGAGTCTTAATCGTCCTAATGCTTTCGTTTTTAACTTGATGTAGGAAGTGGGTGTTCTCACCTTGTAGTCTATTTTTATATTTCTTTTCCTTTTGAATTCACTTCTCCGAGTTCTGTTTATCTGGCTTCTACTAAATGGATCTAGGTTTCTCTGAGTATTGATCTAAAAAAGAAGTAACTTCATGTCAGGATGCAGTTCCTGCGAGGAGGGAAGTATGGTCAACCTCGAGATCATGTTTCCAAAATGAGGCTGGATTACACACAAGGTGCCAGTTCCCTAATGATGCTGGATTAGACACAAGGTGCAAATTCCCAGATGATGCTGGATTACACACAAGCCAGGTGGAGTCATCAGTTGTTCGTGTCCTCGTGGCATTAGTAAAGGCTGAAAGAAAGCGTGCAGCAGCCCTTGAGAATGTAGCTGAGTTCCTGAAGAAGCGAAAAGAGCAATCAGATGCTCTCTTCACCCAAGCCAAAGAAGAGATGGAAGAAGCCAGAAATAAGCTAGCAGAGGCAGAGCAGGCTAGGCGTCTCCTGCTATCTAAAACTGTTGTCAATACAAAATTTCCTTCATAATAGCTAGGTTCAAATGTTTATCCAGTCAGCATGCCTGTTGTGATGTCTGTGCATCTACTGATGTGGCACAAAATGTTTTTTTCGGGTCATGTAATAACAGCAATTACTTTCCAAACAATAACAGACGAAGCATTGGACATGGTATAGTTCACGCGCAAGCCCGACATTCCAAGTTCAACTTCCACATCAAACTCATGTTCACAGATATCTGCACATTCATACATAATGTCCACAACCATGATTCACTTCAAAGCCAAAAAAATGTGAGGAGAGTTATAAATAAAGAAAAACCTCTACTAGTTCCTGCTACCAGTGCGAGCACAACAAGTCAAGACCATGCATAAATTAATTATATTTTAGTCATTTTTTGTGTTCTAAAATGCCTGCCGGCTCGCGGAAGGACGTGTTGCCGGCACACGCGCGGATTCAATGAAGGCAGGCGGGGCAGTCTTAAGCTGGTTGCACGCGGCGAGGAGGCGTGCTCAGCCGGGCCTGCAGCGAGTGCGGCCCTCTTGGCCGGCGCGCCGGTTCAATGCCTGCGCTATGAGAGGTCGCGTCCGTGTCAGAGCAATCACTCCCTCCAGTCCTTTTTTGTTTGGGTATAACAAAATCTCGTTTTCCATTCACATTTTACAAGTAAAATTCATGGACAAACTTTGACCCAAAGTACGATGGGGACTAGTAAACCAGAATGGAGGTAGTAGTTTTTTTAATCAAAGAAGGGTTTCCCCTTCCGATTACTGAAAACCAGCATCTAAATCTAAACCATAGTATTTGCCCTAGAACTACCAGGTTCAACATCTCGTAACATAAACCCATACAACCATACGCCAAGGAGGTACGTAGTACTATGAATTCCATTTTCGCTCCATACCAATCGTTCTAAAAACTACTTACTACTTATAACGTGCCATTGAAAATCGGAACTCTTAACCCCGCTAAAAAACGATATTTTAAACGTGGCTACTCGATCTGTGGCAACTGGCGAGCCACCGCGCTCCAAGTCGTTCACCTGTGGTCCCGACCATCAACTCCTACAAAGGTGCTCCACCACGTACCCGGTACCCGCGAATGCAGCAATCGTGCACCTAGGGTTTTAGGGTTTATTTGTTAACGTCGCCTTTACGTAACACTCATGTGTGCGAGACAGCGAGAGGCCGACTGCGTGCGTGCGCCTCTTCTCTTCGTATATGTACTCCACCGTTTGTCTGGTGTCCAAAAAATTATAATAACTACTAGCAATGTGCCAATGCGTTGCCACACGATCAAAGTAGATTAATACATATTCACCGATTTGATAGAAAAAAAGTCTAGTTTTGAAATACGTATATCACTAAAAATATGTTATGTTTCACTCAAAATATATTCCTTTGGCGGTTTTGATGAGATAAGGGAGGAATGTTGTTGGTTTCAAGATTCGAGAAGTGGTATATGTCTAATTTCTACTCTTACTAGCAAGATGCCCGTGCGTTGCACGGAACATCAAGATCTTGTGGGAGAAAAGGATGAACGAGGGAAGGCCTTATCTGCAAATGTGGTGAAGAGTGTGGGTAAATTGCCATATTTTCCTTCCTATCCGTCAGATATAAATCGGACGACCTACATTGCAGGATGGCAGGCCCACCATCATCACCAACTCTATTTTTTATCCCTACTCTTATAAAAAGCATTGTCGGTGATGATCGTGTGCCTGCCATCCTGCATTATAGGCCGTCCGATCTATATCTGACGGATAGGAAGGAAACTATGGCAATTTTGCAAAAAGATACCCACACCCCTCTCCACATTTGCAAATAAGGTCTTCCCTCGTTCATCCTTTTCCCCCACAAGATAAACTACTCATACAAATGCATCTTGATGTTCCGTGCAACGCATGGGCATCTTGCTAGTTGTTGCAAAAAGCCCATGTGTGTGTGAGAGAGAGGGAGAGTGGAGGAGGACGGAGTGCATGTGTGACAAAGACACAAGTAGTGTGTGTGTGCAATAGGTATCAGCTTAAAATGAGGCGATAGTGTGTGTGCACGATCGAGAGGGCGTGTCTCAAGAAGGGAAGAAAAAGCTACATAGATACAAGGAGCGGGAGAGAGACATGTATGCGATGGTGGAAGCATGAGTGTGCGGGTGCATAAACCTATCTAGAGGCTAGCTAGTCGATAAATCTTTGTGAGAGAAATACGAGTCGAGGTGCGAAAGCAAGAGTTTTATGTGTGTGAGAGAGAGACGGTAGTCGGGAAGGGGAGTGGAAGCAGGAGTTGTGTGTGTGTGTCTGTGAGAGAGAGAGAGAGAGGAGACGGTAGTCGGGGTTGTCTGATCGGTGTCAGTCTGGGATGGAGATGAAAAGGAGACCGCAACAAATGTTGTGTCTACAGGAGAGAGAGAGAGAGTAATTTTAGTGGTATGAGTCATATGTAGAGACATATAGGGTGTGTGAGAGAATCCCATAGAGAGAAAGACAAAGTGAAAGACGAGTGGAGACTGTGTGTGTGGCGGTGAAAAAGAAAGCTTAGGTACCGAGTGATACCAGAGAACAGTAGAGACGTGAGAGATAATGAAAACCGTGTAATGTATAATGATAGGGAGAGTGTGACACTTCTCAAGGGAGACGTCGAGAGACCATGTTTGCGAGGATAGGAGAAACATGAAGTGAGCGTGCGGGTGAGCTGGAGAAAAGAGAGTGATAGCTACCTGAAGGAGCATGCATGCGAGAGAGATGGGCGTGAAAGGAGGAACAAAAAAGGGATTCAAATATTTGAATTCGAGATGATGATACATGTAATCCATACTCGAACCAAAATTGATCTATCAAACATGCATACTCATATGAATTCACGCACATCTATGTTATTTAATATGTAGATATTACTGATCCATACATTTTAGTAGAACATAATTTGGTTAAAATTTTCGAATTCAACCTTAAGATTTCGAGATCGTTGTATTTGTAAATCATATTATACATATAAAGGAGCAGAATTCTTTGTTGTGCTTTTGAAAGTATATATAAAAAATGATGTATATAGACTGTAATTCCAATTGAAAGTGGATCCCGCCCGACAAAAAATAGTAGAATACAAACGGTATTCGAATTGGGTTGGCACGGTAAACGTGCACTGTGCAAAATTTGAAGGAAGCGGGGAAAGTCGCAGTAACCGCCCGAAACCAAAATCTGCGAGATGGAAATCACTACTGCCTATCCCTGCCACGCAAAGCCTATCTGCTGGATATCTATAGGTTTCGATAGGGGTAGGTTTGTAATTTCACCCAAACGTGACGTAACCGCCTCTCACCCGGATTCATACACGGTGGGCGCCAAAACACAGTGTGCCCTTGGCAGAAATCGACTCCCTCCCCGATTCATATTCATACATGGTGGGCGCCAAAAACAAACTCTCGTCGGCAAATATTCGGTGTATGCGAGATTACCGTCCTATTCCCAACCGACTAATGTTGTTGTGATGTAATAGAAATTTGAAACGAGGGCTAAGTTTGTAAATTTCCTCGCATTTGAGAAAAGCGCGCCCTGAATACATGGTTCCCCCCATCCTCTCTACCTCCCTTTTCCCCATTCGTACTTCATGGGCGCCAAAACACCCTCTCTAACCCACCCCTCCTCCGTCCGCTGCCGTCCGCCACCCCATCCACCGCCGTCCTCCTCCACCATGCCGGAGCTGATACCCCGACGCCGTCGTCCATTATAAGAGATCAACCTCTCTTATCCACGCCTTCGGACCGGGATCCTTGCATCCCGTCCTCTCGCTTCATCCCCGCCGTCGTCCACCTTGCCAGCGCCGCTCCTATGACCATCTTGTCCACCGCGCCCCACCGCCAACGTCTACCCTCCTAGATCTACTTCCACGCCGCCGACAGCCATCGCTACCGCAGCACCATCAAATTCTCAGCAGATGTGTACACGGCGCCGCACCAGAGGCGGTACTCTTTCGTATCTACTCAACTTATTTATCGCAGCAAGAAAATAGATCGCCACTGCTTTACTCTGATTTCTTGTCTTGGTTGCGAAGTTGCCTTTGTCCGGTTTGCACCTTCAGATCCGCCATGGCACGCTCAACACTATACTCCCAATGCTTATGGTTTTCCCCTTTTATATTCCACACTAGTTAAATCATAGTAGACTAAATTTCAAAATTGGGTCAGTCGATTTTTCAGAGCTCACCGGAGTTTGCCGGTGCGATCCAAGGGGCTCGGGTGGTTGTGGGGCCTCGCCGAACGAAGAAAACTCGACGCGGGTGGGGGTGGGGGTGGCGGAGGAACACAGGCGGTGGGGGCCGGTGGTCCGGCCGGCGGCCCGTGCGGTGTTCTGTATGGGAAGAATCAGAGACGAGGAAGAAGAAGGGTTAGGAGACGTAGGATCTTCATCCAACCGCCTGAAATGGTCGAGAGACAGCTGGGAGTTGCATTCTTAATGCGCTCTGGTTCATCATGTGTGGGCACTGCGCAACCAACATTTTATTATCCAAAATCTGCTTGCTCTTCTTTACCATGTTCCTCTTCCGTTCTTCTTTAATATGTACTCTCTCCGTTCCTAAATACAAGTCTTTGTATAGATTCCACCATGGACTACATATGGAGCAAAATGAGTGAATCTACACTCTAAAATGTATCTGGATACATCTGTATGTGATCCATAGTGGAAATCTCTACCAAGACTTATATTTTGGAACGGAGGGAGTATGCTAGTAGTACAGTATGTTCCTTGTACTGAAGATGAGCAGGGACATTTGCAGTGTAGAGGTCTATACGGTCGGTTGTGATGGACACTTTGAGCCTCTTTGATTCGTAGGATCTTGTAAACATAGGAATAGGATTTGTAGTGGCCTGCCCACTTGAATCCTATAAGAATAGCAAGGAAATGCGCGGAGCTGTGTCGCCTTTGAGAGTTATACTGATATTAACAGTACCGCACCTTCACTTGAAGAGAGCTGGTATCCGAAGCCTTTCTAGCCGTACCGGCAATACTAGCACATATATTCCAGCAAGTTCCACTTTGCTGATTTTACTCTGATGCTTAAGGTTTTCCCGTTATATCTACACTATGATCTGTGTAGCTGCTTTGTGTCGCACTAGCAGCAGTCCACTCTTGAAGCTAAACACTGCAATGACTTACAAAATTGGCACCAAGGCATTGAGTGCCATTCTGGATGCAATGAAACTCATACGCTCCCCACCTGTTGACTCTTGTTCAGAATATGATCCTAATGACTATTCTAACCTCGAGGAGTCAAAGGCAGATGGCCTGTCCTGTTCACCCATCAAGGTGCCTGTTCTAATTTGGCAATGTTTTATTGATTGCGGGTATCTTGCATATGTTGTCTTGCATTTCTTCTACTTTGTTGCACCGCCATCTGCTTAGTTTACTCATCATATATGTCGAGATGCCATGCCCATCCATTATCAATACATATTCCATCTGTCATCATACCATGTTTTTCCACTCAAATGCTGTTCGTGTGCATCAGACATCAAAAAGGAAGAGGGTGATTGCCGAACCTGAAGGAGCACCAGCAAAGTCCTTGAAAAACGTGGTGGTGCCGGAGAAATCAGACAGCACCCCACTTATATTGGCTGTACAACCAGTGACACAAAACGTAGGACCGACTCCAGCAGACTGTACCCATACTTCACTGGCCACACCACTAGCCCCACCACACAGGACCTGCACTCCAGCAAAAGGTATACCGATTTCATTTGCCATAGCACCAGCTGTACCACAGAAAAATCCCACTCCAGCAAAAAGTACAGCAAGTCCACCGGCCGAAGACCTATCCCAACTGCAGAGACGGCCAATTCCTGCAGATTGGAACCCCATTCCATTTATTCCCAGTTTAAAAGACAATGCTTTCAATGTTGTTAGGGACTACGTGCATATATTCCCATCATGGGAAGATTATTGTGAAGACAAACACCATTTTCACATCTTCCTGTCCAACTTACGTGTAAGTGCTATTATTCATGGTTATTATTTTCCTGTTTTCTGCTGATTGAACACATCAATGATTTACATTACATTGTTGTAACTAGGCGAGGGTCAATCTGGATAGTCATGACGAGCAAAGCTTGCTTGTGCTTTTCAAGGAAGCATTGCAGCAGTATCGGTGTTACCTGAGGAAATCACACTTTGGTGGCAAATCTATAAACGAATTTCCGGTGAAGTCTCCTGTGCTAAATTTAGAAGACATTGAATGGAAAAACCTTGTTATGCACTGGTCTCGTTCCCAGGATGAGGTACTGTCTATGAAATCACATGACAATTTGAACTTCTACTTTTCCGCATGTGCCTTACGGATCTTGTTTGCAGGAAATCTGCTCGAAGAAGAATTCCGGTTTGAAAAGAACGACAGGATATCGCAAATATGTTGCCCGCTGCTTTGCTCTTGTTAGTACCTGTTGTCCTGTATCACTGTACTTGCATACATACCTGGTTCATTATGTGACAGCAGTATGCATGATAGCTTGCTTATCAATTGTTCGCTCCAAATTATCTGATCTGTATGAATGGTTACATTAGTGTAGAATATATCCAATGCCAATGTTTTTTTAGCTCTGCATTGTTCTTGTAAGTACATGTTGTCCTTTATCAGTGTACTTATAATGACAGGTAGTTGTTCATGTACCATCACTCTGCAGCTTATTTTCCTTTGCCCTCCATTTTCTACACATCAGATCTATATTTACTCTTACCATAAGGTTGGTACTGAAGAAGTTTAGCTGTGCATTGCTCTTGGCTGTACCTTTTGCCTGTATCGCTGCACTTACATTTATAGCTACTTGGTTATGTAGCATCACTCTTCATCTTATCTTAAATATTCTCCATTTTTTCGTATATTATCACATCTATATTTACTCTTAACAAAATGTAGAATAAAGGCAATGCTTATGAAGAAGATTTGTGGTAAACTTCTTGAATTGCCCCCCCCCATCAGCATGGACAAGGCCTTTATAGAGCCTGTCTTCACCAATAATGTAAGTTTGTCCATCTCAAGCCTTCAAACTTTGTTGTATATATTTGGTTAGGCATGACTGCAACAGCTGTTTATTTTTGGTGTTTGCATCAAATTGCATGTTTAAAGTTTATTATGTAGTTCATAAACAAAAGTTTGTCCTTTCTCAATTTAAGTTTTCAGTTGTACAACCAAGTTCCTTATTCATACCATGTAAATTAAACTATACAGAGCAAGTGATCTTCTTTTGCACTGCATGTATGCTTCTGTTCTTCATCCGTAATCCAGTGGTGTGGTGAACCTACCCACTACAGCACAATGTCATATTCTGCAATGTCTTAACTATGAACAATGTCATATCATTCTACTACTCCCTCCGTCCGAAAATACTTGTCATTGAAATGGATGTATCTAGATGTATTTTAGTTCTAGACACATCCATTTTGATGACAAGTAATTCCGGACGGAGGGAGTATTATTTAAACCGTCTCTTTATTTGCCAATCTGAAATGGGATAAATTGACAGCACACTAACCATTGATACTTATGAGTTCTTGATCTGTAATCCAGTGGTGTCGTGAAGCTGCCAACTCCTTCACAATGTCATTTCCTGCCATGTCTTGACCTGAACAATACCATATTGTGTTAATGCAATTTTAAACTGTGTCACTTTATTCGTCAGTAAGAAATGTGATGAATTGTCAGCACTGATACTTTTATGTGCAAAACCTGTCATCTGTCTGCTTGTTTATCTTTCAGAGTGAGGAAGATTTAAGTGTTGAACAAGCGCAGTCTCATCATCTTGCTCAGCTGCTTGCGCTGCAGCTCCCCAGCAGGGCTAACCTTTCTTGAACTCTATTGAAGTGCTGTCGGTTTTGTATATTATTTTGTCGGCGTGTTTATTTGCACTGGTGGCGATCTTTGATGCCCAGTGTATGTAATCTGCTGTCTGCTTGTGCTTTATTATCATAGTGGCGAACTTTGATGCCCAGTGGATGTAATATGCTGTAATTTCTTTATTGTATAGTCTAGGTTTTTTCTTATTCACGATGCTGCAGTTATTTTACTGTATATATATCCTGTCTTCGCAGTAAACCGGCCAAACCGTAAAATTACGGTACATAATCGGGCCGTCATGCAATCACGATGTAGGTTGGGCCTGAAACGTGCCGAACAGCTAACGGGCCGGCAGCAGCCCGAAATGAACCCCGGCCCATGATTGTGCGAATCAAATCACGGGCTTTTAACAGGCCAAAATTGTCTCGGTCCTTGTTTGGCCCAATCAGATATCGGCTGCGAGCAGGCCGGATGCAAACCGGGCCGTAGTTAGGCCCAACTATATGACGGGCATTTAACAGGCCGAAATTAATATAGGGCCGAAATGTTAAACGGGTCCTTAAGAGGCCAAAACTAATGTCAGGCCGAATTACTAAGTGGGCCTCTAGCAAGTGGGCCCAAAAGCATAGTGTCCAGTTGACGGGCCGAATCTGATATGGGCCATAATTGAGCCCATAGCCTCTTAAAGGGCCGTACCTGATCTGGGCCGTAATTTGGCCCAGAACGTGGTAGGCTTTTAACGGGCGGATCTCATATGGGCCACTATTAGGCCCGGAACATGGCAGGCCATTAATGGACCGGATCAAATATGGGCCGGCATTTGGCCCAAACATGGCAGCCAGTTAATGGGCCGGCCTACTAGGGTCCTCAAATTCTTGTGGGCCTTTACCTGGGCCGGCCCATTAATGTCGGCGAAATCTCGTGGGCCTTTAGCCGGGCCGGCCCATTATGATCCGCAAGAATCTTGTGGGCCTTTACCTGGGCCGGCCCATTATGGCACACAAAAATCTTGTGGGCCTTTACCTGGGCCGGCCCATTATGGCCCACAAAATCTTGTGGGCCATTTTCTGGGCCAGCCCATTATGGTCCGCAAAATCTCGTGGGCCTTTAGCTGGGCCGGCCCATTATGGTCCGCAAAATCTTGTGGGCCTTTAGTTGGGTCGGCCCATTTAAACTAATGGGTCGGTCCACGTGTCAACATATCATAGGCGCGTCTCGCCCATTGGATGAGTGACACCTGTGCCAGCGTGAACCTGACACGTGTCTCCTCCAGCTAATGATGATTTTACACGTGGAAAATCCCCATTGGTCGGGGCTGTTAACGGGTTATCGGATCCAAAACCCGACCCGATAGCTTAACAGCGTTCCGTTACGGTGGATGCCACGTGTCGGTCACCCTTGATGAAAGCACTTCTATGACACGCGATTTATCGTCATGGAAGTGGACACTTCCGTGATGATAATTTTGGTAATGTCATGGAACACTTCTACTACAGCACAGGTATGACTATCTTGATTCTGTCATAAATTTGTCATGGATGTACATGCATGACAAAAAACGCGACCTACTGTGACAAACACGTATCATCACGGAAGTGTATTTTTTCGTAGTGATGGGTGGTGGGGCCCACGAGGCTCCGATTGACCTAGCCCCGCCTCTATAAATTTTGAAAAATCATGAAACCAACAGAGGAGTCCATGAAATACTTTTTTCACCGCCGCAAGTTCAAGAACCACGAGATCCCATCTGGAGGCCTTTTCCGACACTCTACTAGAGGGGGATTCGATAATGGAGGGGGCTCTTTATCATCCTTGCTGCCCTCCGATGATGCGTGAATAGTTTACCATGGACCTATGGGTCCATAGTTAGTAGCTAGATGTCTTCTTATCTCTTTTTGATCTTTAATACAATGTTCCCCTTGGTGTTCTTGGAGTTCTATTTGATGTAATGACTTTTTATCATGTTTTTGTTGGGATCCGATGAATTATGAGTTTATGATCAGATCTATCCATGAATATTATTTGAGTTTTATCTGAACTCTTTTATGCATGATTGTTATATCCTCGTATTTCTTCTCGATTTATTGGTTTGGTTTGGCCAACTAGATTGATTCATCTTGCCATGGAAAGAGGTGCTTTGTGATGGGTTTGATCTTGCGGTGCTCAATCCCAGTGACAGAAATAGACATGACATGCATGTATTGTTGCTATTAAGGGTAACAAGATGGGATTTATTTCATATGTGATTTTATCTTGTCTACATCATGTTATCTTGCGTAAGGCGTTACTCCGTTCTTCCATAAACTTAATACACTAGATGCATGCTGGATAGCGATCGATGTGTGGAGTAATAGTAGTAGATACATAATCGTTTTGGTCTACTTGTCTCGGACGTGATGCCTATATACACGATCATTGCATTGGATATCGTCATAATTATTTACTTTTCTGTCAATTACCCAACAATAATTTTTCTACCCACCGTGGATACAAAAGAGTTAATATCACCTTAAGTACATGAACTTGCACGGTGCTAACAAATACATGCATAAACTTGAAAAACCATAAAAGTGGTCACTTAACTCTTGATGGGGTAATAGTTTCGCACAAAATAGTCTCGTAGCCGCTAGATCGAACACCACCATGTCATCAAGTGTCACATGCCCCCGTGTTCTTTTTTCTCACAACCCCCCCCCCCCCACCCCGACATTATTATGTAAGTGCACTATAAGTTCCTTGGTTCCCCATTCCCCAAATCTCCATCCTGAGTCCAAATCCCTAACCCCAAGCCTGTGCCTGCACTCCCACCGTAGAGGGCTCCCGGCAACCGTGCATGTTGGAATCACAAAGGAGGGATGCGGCTGTGGCGTTGGGACATCGTCTGCGCGAGGCAGAGGTGATTTCACTGGCGGCAGTGGCATAGGTTATGGTCGTGGTCAAAGGCGGTCTGACTGGCAGCGGCTTGAGGAACATTGAGGCCCGAGCAATGGTGGTCACCGACATTGTGTGATGTTGAAAACTGGTTCCATTGATATGTGCTGATGAATATGATGGAATTTTGTTCGTAATACTGATAACTTGTCTAGTTGGTTAATGTTGCGGTTTGTGCTTCAATTTGTGCCCTATCTTTTCCTTCAATTTGTGCCCTATTTTGCGCTCCAATTCTGCACAGTAAATTTTCTATAATTGTGAATCAAATTTGCATTGAAAATTTTTATATGCCTAATTACAAAGTGGATTAAAGGAGGATGTAGGAGGCAGGTGTCCAGCTGGACCTAGCATCTCGCCATGCGCCGCTGCCTCAACCTTGGCATGCAGACGACTCCTTGCCAGGATGTCTCACATTGCTGACATAAGCTCGTTGCTACATTACAATTTAATGTGAGATAATTAGCCATAGAGTTGTGGATAAATTATTATAGAATGAAAAACAGAAAACATCTAACTAACTTAGCCAAAATCATCGTCAAGGAGACGTCATGCGGGTAGAAGCAGACCCTTCCCAGCAAAAATTAATATTCGCACAAAAATCATGGAGAACATGACTTGATCGTGTGCGAGTAAAAGACCTAACGAAAACGAGTTGCCAAGGTCTCTACTGAAGCAGCCAGATATGGGACATACCGTACACTGGAGGGTAGGCGGGAGGCTCCAAGAGGATCAGCTCCATGCATGCCGCCGCTATCACCGCAGATGAACTCCAATGCACCGTCACCTTGCTTGGTTCTGCTCGAGTTGGAAGGAGAAATGAGTAGACCAAGGGTTTTGGGAAGGGTTATCTGATGTATGTGATACTTCATGGTAACACAGGGTAGTTATTACAAGATTATATTTTGTCTTGTAGATGAGGACTTTTTGAAAATATATTCTTTCCAATAGGGGGTTTTTCAAAAAAATCATGCAGGCCGCGTGCATCTTGATGCCCTTGCATCCGAGGTAGACTGTTTTACACTATTTTGGACCAAATTGTTAACTCATCAAAAGTTAAGTAACCACTTTTATGGTTTTTTCTAGTTTATGTATGTACCTGTTAACGCCTCAAAAGTTCATGTACTAATGGTGATATTAACTTGATACGAAAGCATGTCTACGCAATGTTTTGAAAACAAATATGACTATTTTTGAGCTTTCCACTATTTGTTTAGTTTTCAAAGTTCAGTTCATCTATACCCATGATTTAAGTTGCTTACATTTTTTTCTATAATATAGGCCATAAGGGCATTCATGGTGCTTAGAGGCTGGCTTGCCTCTAAGCTGGACCCCACAGGCCTGCCTGCCTCTAAGCACATCTCAAAACCATGCAGTGTACATCATTTTGCTTCAGCTCCTATTGTGGGCCTATGATTCATTAAACAAAGGAATGGTATCCTGAACGGAAGAGGCCTTTCACGCATCAGATGCGGAGCACGAACAGGCTGACGGGTGGGGCTGCTTGATTATTTAATCGGAAGAGGCAACCTCCAAGCTAAGAGGCGCACTAGCAATTTTTGCTTAAGGCAACCACTATGTGCGAAATGCCAAAATAGGCGACGTAAACACTTGTGGGCATCTGCTAAAATTTTCTAGTGGCCTGCAACATAGCCCTGAGCCAAATTTACTTCCAAGTGGGCCGAGCTGACATAGATTTGAATAGAAAACTATATCCTTCTCTATCTCTTCCCGGCCATAAAAGCAGGCAACAGGTTATATGTTTTACTTCTTCGGGCCTATAATTTAAAACGTTTTTTAAACTAAAACTACTTGCAAAAATATATTATATTATGAGACGGAAGGAGTACGAGATCTGTGGACGACGATAACTCCGTGGCTAGGCTGCTATTTCTGCTATGCATGGACAGTTCTGACCATAGCGTTGTGCAAACATCGGCTGGAGGTTGTCGTGTGCATAGCAGCTTTGTATGTTTTATTCGCTCTATATGTATTGGCACCGACTCAACTACCTGGGGCAGTTCCCATGAATTTGGCTTTGCCAATGGGGTGCACAACGTATGGCATCGGTTCCCAAACGCCAAAAGCCGATTTGAGACAGCTATATGGCGCACATAGGGGCTGCCCTTAGACACATGAAGCTGCAATGTATAGTGGCCATCTCTAAGAAGAGTGCTTAGAGGCAGTGGAAAATGAACATTATTGGTGCTCTCAATTGTATACCTAATTTTCTTAGCTTGTACAACTTTTCTTATGAAACTAGGGGCCAGAGAAGATTTTAATATTATTTGGTTTTGGTATTCTGGGGCAATTGAAAAATAACTAGTTCCAAGTCTATCCTTAGGCAAGAAAAAAAAACTAGTACGAAAAATCTAGCCAAGTAGACGAGCGAAGATGCATTTTAAGTATTGGTGGTATTTTACAGATGTTGTCAAGACGGTGGCTTCAGAATTACTGATGTATTATTTTATAAGGTTTTTGTTAATAATTAATAAAATGGTTGCATGCATCGCCCAGATGTATAAGCCGGAAGTTATCCTTCTTTTCAAAAAAAATTGAACAAGCTCTAGGGGAATAATCTATGCTGGTATGATCTATGGAACATCTATGAGTACAACTCTGAAATAGATATTGCCGAGTCAATTGAGGAATAGTCAGAGCATCTACAACCGGATGTCCTATATCTGCCTCAAACATCCGGGTGGCCTGCCCAGTCACTGCACTGACAGAAAATGCCATCCAGTCGATCCGGCAAAGTCGGTCCAAATGTCCAGTCCGACCGTCACTCTTCATATCCAACCCATATGTGGGGTGGATATGGGATGCCCGGATGTGTCCGCCACATTGGAAAATTGTCAAGGGCTCCTGCCAAATCGCTTGAAGACGACCACTCCTTGCAAACCTGCTCTGCTCCTATCCACTTTTATGCCTCGTTCGCACAGCCGCTAACATAGCTCTACCGTCGTCCCCAACGCACGGCATAGGCACCGGAAGCCCCAACCCACAACGCCGCCGACCATGTCATCACTAACAAGTTCGTCGCCACCCACCCGGGTACGTTCTACTCTGGTCATACACCTCATGCTCTACGTGTTTGATAAAATGTTCGTGCAATTTTTTTATTCTTTTGGTCATTTACGGGTCGCTGATGGATTCATCTTTCGAATGATGGCACTGGAAACATGGGCATTATACAGAGAGTTCATCAAATCATCGGATTCAAACAATAATGATGAGAATGATGAGCATTCAAGAGAAAAATGAAGAAGGAATAAGAGCATGGACTAAAATTCAAGGGTTCAATAAAGGGCAGGAGAGGTATTCCCCATGATAGGATCGCCGTCGCACAACTTTTGTACACGGACTACCTCACACTGGACCCAACAAAACATGAAGGTTTGAGGTCACTTCCGGATGAGCAAAGGTTTGTTCTTGCATGCAGTGACTGTCGTGGCAAAGGCAGATGACAACTTCAAGCCGAGGAAGGTTTGTTGCGACCAACTTTCCTTCTCTCCTCTGCAGAACTGTATGGCAACTCTTAGGATGTTTGCTTATGGTAAGGTCACAGATGCCATTGATACAGAAATCAGGACGAGAGAGACCACATGCTTGAACACCATCATGAAGGAAATATGCCCTAGAGGTAATAATAAAGTTGTTATTTTATATTTCTTTATTCATGATAAATGTTTATTTTTCATGCTAGAATTGTATCGATCGGAAACCTAAATACATGTGTGAATACATAGACAAACACTATGTCCCTAGCGAGCCTCTAATTGACTAGCTCGTTGATCAAAGATGCCTAAGGTTTCCTAACCATGGACATGAGTTGTCATTTGATAACCGGATCACATCATTAGGAGAATGATGTGATTGACAAGATCCATCCGTTAGCTTAGCATAATGATCGTTCAGTTTTATTGCTATTGCTTTCTTCATGTCAAATACATATTCCTTCGACTATGAGATTATGCAACTCCCGGATACCGGAGGAATGCCTTGTGTGCTATCAAACGTCACAACATAACTGGGTGATTATAAAGATGCTCTACATGTATCTTTGAAGGTATTTGTTGGATTGGCATATGATTGAGATTAGGATTTGTCACTCCGAGTATCGAAGAGGTATCTTTGGGACATCTCGGTGCTACACATCATAAGAAGCCTTGCAAGCAAAGTGACTAATGAGTTAGTTGCAGGATGATATATTACAGAACGAGTAAAGAGACTTCTCAGTAACGATATTGAACTAGGTATGAAGATACTGACGATAGAATCTCGGGCAAGTAACATACCGATGGACAAAGGGAATAACGTATGTTGTCATAACGGTTCAGCCGATAAAGATATTCATATAACATGTGGGATCCAATATGATCATCTAGGTTTCTCTATTGGTTATTGACCGGAGAGGTGTCTCGGTCATGTCTACATAGTTCTCGAACCCGTAGGGTCCGCACGCTTAACATTCGATGACGATATAATATTAGATGAGTTATATGATTTGGTGACCGAATGTTATTCGGATTCCCAGATGAGAACACGGACATGGAGAGGAGTCTCGAAATGGTCAAGAGGTAAAGATTTTTATATAGGACGATGGTATTCGAACACCGGAAGTGTTCCGGAAGGTACCGGGTACATATCGGAGTACCGGAGGGGTTACCGGATCCCCCGGAGGAAAGATTGAAGGAAATATGCCCTAGAGGTAATAATAAAGTTGTTATTTTATATTTCCTTATTCATAATAAATGTTTATTATTCATGCTATAATTGTATTAACCGGAAACTTTTATACATATGTGGATACATAGACAAACCACCGTGTCCCTACTAAGCCTCTACTAGATTAGCTCGTTAATCAAAGATGGTTAAGTTTCCTAACCATAGACATGTGTTATCATTTGATGAACGAGATCACATCATTAGGAGAATGATGTGATGGACAAGACCCATTCGTTAGCTTAGCATTATGACCATTCAATTTTATTGCTATTGCTTTCTTCATGTCATATACATATTCCTTTGACTATGAGATTATGCAACTCCTGGATACCGGAGGAATAACTTGTGTGCTATCAAACGTCACAACATAACTGGGTGATTATAAAGATGCTCTACAGGTATCTCCGAAGGTGTCTGTTGGGTTGGCATAGCTCAAGATTAGGATTTGTCACTCCGAGTATCAGAGAGGTATCTCTGGGCCCTCTCGGCAATACACATCATAAGAAGCCTTGCAAGCAAAGTGACTAATGAGTTAGTTGCGGGATGATGTATTGCAGAACAAGTAAAGAGACTTGCCGGTAACCATATTGAACTAGGTATGAAGATACCGACGATTGAATCTCGGGCAAGTAACATACCGATGATAAAGGGAATAATGTATGTTGTCATTACGGTTCGAAATAAAGATTTTCATAGAATATGTGTAACATCCCCAGCATCACACTACAGTAATCATCCTCTGATCATGCCAAGTCATCTCCTTATTCCATTTTTGATCACAGTGGATAAACACCTCCTATCAAAATCCTCTTTGAAATAAATTCCAATTTCAAAGTGATAAACAAAAGTTGTTCAATTCCAGGAACTAAAATTTTCCTACTGTTGCAAATAATCCCAATGTAATTATAAGTTTGGAACCGACCTCACCAAAAATTCCCAAAATGCCCCTGGATTCTATTTTTGGTGGTCCAGCAACTTTTATCTTGCCTTATTTAATTTCTAAAAAATACCTAGTTGCTTCCAAGTGCCTTGAAACTTTTTGTGCAACACCGCAATATTGTACATAATTTATGTGACAAGTTTTCAGGTATGTCAAAATTGAATTGGTGGGCCAATTAAAACTAAAGCAGCAACTAAAGGGAAAAAAACACCCCCCCTCTCTCTCTGCCTGGGCCTTAGCCAATAGGCAGGCCCAACCGGCCCAACAGACCAAGCCAGCCCACCTCACCTCCCCCTCCTCATGCTACAGAGAACAGGGGGGATCGTGGCGGCCATCCCGCCATGGCCGCGCCCCCTAGGTGACGTGCCGACCATCCGACGCATCCCCATTGTCTACTAGGTCGGCGTCGACCCCTCTGCGAAACCCTGGCTCCCCCAATTCCCCCCTCGTCTCGATCTCTCCTCCCACGCTCGAGGCCGAACCACAAATCACCATGGATCCGTTGATCCCGCGGCCATCGTGCTCCCCGGCGCTTGGGGGGATGTCCATGAGCTTCACCACCGCCGTCTCCTTCGCCTACGTGCATCGAATCGAGCAGGGAGGCCCAGTACGCTCGTCACCGCGTTGTCTTCCCCACCTTCGGCCGCCGCACTGCATCACCGTCGTCCCGCACTCCGGCCCTCCTCGACTCTCTCCGACCATGCCCGCAACATCTCTGTGAGGCCCCCGTTGAGTCCCTCCTTCCCCTCCCCCTTTGTTTCTGTCGTTGTAGCCACCGTGGTATATGCTCGTCGTGGCCGCGCCCTGAGGCCGCGCTGCTCGTGTCCTGGGTTCTCTGCCCGCGCCCGTAGTCGCGTCCCCGCGATGCCGCTGCCGCTGTGGCCTAACGGCACTGTCGCCTGCTCGCGCCCTCCTACTCCACCTAGCGCTCGCCGAATCCGCTCCCCGCGCCCGGCCAACCCCGCGGTCCCCCGCCCGTGCGGCCCGCTACGGCGCCCGCCCACACGGCCTCGCCTTCGCCTGCCCGAGTGCTGCTCGCGGCCGCTCCCCCACTTCGCCTGCG